>NC_029780.3:4168568-4171997 GCF_000817695.3 Arachis duranensis
TTTTTTTAATTAAATTCTTTTAATTTATTAAACCAAATTTATTGTGTGTACTAATTAATTAATTTGATTAATTTATTAGTCATTAAATAATAAATTTATGAATAAAATAGACAATTGAGATATTTTTAACTAATAATTAAATCAAATAATATATATTAAGCTAAATTCAAATCATGTGAATTAAAAACTAAATTAAAATAAGATAATTTCTTACTTATTCAAGTTGAGTGCAATAAATACAAATTAATTTTGTTAGATAATTATAGTTGTCTGGTCTACTATATATAGATGGCCACACAAAATTATAAGAATCATAATTTTTACTACTCTTGCTATTTCAACTCTTCTTTTCTTCTTTTTTTTTCTTTATGTAAAATTTTTTTTATAAATGTACCCAAAATGAGAAAGTACAGATGATTGTTTTATTGATTGTTTGTTTGATGAATATATCTCAATTTAGGTATTTTACTAATGTGGATGGAAATTGACCTGTAGCAATACAAAATGACCAATGTATTTTTTTATAGTATTAGATATAAGAATATTTATTAAAATGAATATATCCATTTAATAATTTTTTTTAATTGTTATATTATTATGTTAGTTGTGTAAATTCTTTGAAGGCACGAGATAATAAAATAGGTTGACTTTAATATCATTAGAAGTTAAATTTAATGGTTCAAACAAGCATCCACCACTAATTATATTAAAAAAATAATTTGTAATAATAATGTAATTTACATATTAATTTTTTTTGAGTAAATTCATTTTAAAATGTAGAAATTAGACTCAATTACACTAAAATTTTAAAGATAATATAAAATTTGACAACAAATTTAACACTCATTAAGAAAATAAATTTATTTATGGCTATTTTCTAATTATAAATAATAACAAGACTTATGAAAAAATATTAATGTTATCACTCTTATTAATTAAATCGTAATATTAGGTAGTTGATAGTTTCATAGGCGAAAATTATTAAATAATTATGTAAAAATTAGTAACAAACAAGCAATAAGAATTTAGAAAAAATCTATTATATAATACCAATTTCATAATTAAAATATGTCTCATATCATATTCTCATCTATTTTATTATATAAAAATTAGGTTTCTGCACTTAATGATGGAATTGACGTGACATGCATGCTTATGAGAGTATTTAGCGATTTGTTTCTTTTAACTCATTAAATACAACTTATTATGATAAATCAACTATATCAACTAATCGATTTAATTAGATATTTAAATATCACATAATTTATTATAATTTATATCAAATTGATTTGGTAGTATTTTTTAATTTATTTTTTAATATTTTGTTAGTATTTTTTAATTTATTTTTTAATTTATTAAATAAAATTAATTATACTAATTATCTATATTAATTAATTAATTATACTAATTAATTAATCATTGAAAACAAATCTATGCATAAAATACATTCTCAATATATTTTTCATTAATAATTAAATCAAATAAAATCATATATATTAAGCTAAATTTAAATCATGTGAATTAAGGACTAAAATAAAATAAGATGATTTTTTACTTATTTAAATTGAATGTAATAAATAAAATTAATTTTGTTAGATAATCATAGTCTTCTGATCTTCTATATATAGATAGCCACACAAAAATTATAAAAATGATCACTTTTATCACTTTTGCTATTTCAATTTTTTATGTATAAATATACTCAAAATGAGAAGGTATGGATGAGTATTTCATTAATTGTTTGTTTGATAAATATTATAGTCTGAAAATATCTTAATTTAGGCATTCTATTACTGTCAATGGAAGTTGAACATGTAGTAATTCAGGATGACCATGATATTTTTTATAGTATTATATAAAAAATATTTTTAAAATGAATATACCCATTGTAATTAATTTTTTTTGTCAATCTGTTATCTTTTACCTAACAAACAATATTCAGGTTGAATATATTATTTTCATCAGAAATCATACATAATTGATTGATAATTCTATATATAAAAATACTCATATGGTAACTAAATACTATATTGTTATCTTGCTAAAGTTAATTCTTCTATGATTATACGAATGTATAGCACTATCAGATGAAAATTGATTGGATTACATTTATGTCCAATGAGGTAGGTGATCTTTTAGGCCTAATCACAATCAGAGTTGAGGAAGGTTTGAAAAATGCTAACAATACAAATACTTTTTATTTTTAATACCCAATAATAAATATATAAATTAATATTAATATTGTTCCGTACAAAATTATAAAATGTATAGCATACTCAAAACATATCCAATCCATATTAACTATCATTATTTATCAGTTAAATTATGACAAATCTGGTTATTAAAAAAGATTAAAATTAACTTAAATATACACAATATTATTTATGCTTTTTATTTTTATTTTATTAACATAAAAAGTCATACATATTATAAGAGAATCTCATATTTTTACTAATGGTTATTTCATTCAATGGTTTCTATAAAAAAAAAAGCATAATAATATTGTGTTTGGCAAGAATATATGGGATTTTGAAAGGTTGAAGCATAGGTTTAGTTCTTAATATATTCGTAGATGAAGTGTAAAGTAGATAAAAAGATAGCTAATAAAAAAGAATAAATTATCATTTGTATCCAACTATCCATGAAAGATACAAATGCGGACAAATATATCCATATAAGAATAAAACGACAATTGTACCCACGAAAGATAGCTTCCGTGTCCAAAAATACTCTAACGAACCAATTGTGTAACCAACATCTGGGTATTTTTGGCACACGGAAGCCATATTCCGTAGTTATAATTATTGTTTTATTCTGATATGGGTACATTTGTCAGCATCTGTATCTTTTATGGGTACAAATGATAATTTATTTAATAAAAAAATAAATGGTTAAAGCTTTCTCAATAATAACCGTCGTAGTGTATGACAGGTGTTCTATAATTTTTTTGGATTTGATTGTTTCTTTATTATTATATGTTGTTCTATTTAATTTATGCTAAAAAGACTTATGATAATCAGTGTAAAAGTTGTAAATACTATATTTACTTTGTATGCTCTTAAATCTCATGTCCTTGATGAATATTTGTGACTCAGTAATTATTAAAAGAAATAATTGATTTAATATCTATTTTATATTCTATTTAAATTATAATAATGAGTAAATATTTTATTTCAAAATAAATAATGCGATTTTTCATAAAAACAACGTTTAAATAATTATAAAAGTAGATTATACCACAGATGATAATAAATATCTTGATATTAGATCTGCTATAAAACCAATTTTTAGGAATATTATGTTGTATATAATTTAGTTATATTTTTTTATCTTCAATCTATATTATTTAGATTGGCATATTTTTAAAAAGGGTTATTCAATTTTTTTTAAATTATAAATCAAATCAGTTACAATTTATGTTATGGTTAA
>NC_029780.3:4172563-4219319 GCF_000817695.3 Arachis duranensis
GTAGTCGCGACCCGCGAAGTTTAGGCCGGCTAGGGTACAGTATGAAAGTAACTGACAACAGTACATCCTAATCTCTCCCAAAGGAAACATAAGAGCCTCTATAGGCAAGTTCCAAAATAGTTCAACACATAATATAATCTTTTCAAAACAAAGGTGGAGAGATTCTAAGGAAAACACAAAGTAGAGAAAAGAGCTAGTGAAATCACATCACTGCGTCTACCCAGGGGCTCAAATTATCTCATTCAAAAATCATCATCATCATACAATCGCATCATCAATTCATCTCATCAAGAACAGTCCTCAACATCCACCGACACCAACATGAGGGGTCACTCAGTTGTACAAACACAAGCAATATAGGCAAGTAATACACAAATAAGGTACAAGTAGCACATAATCAGGTAACATAGCATATATGATGTAGAAATCCAAAACAAATAGGCAAACCCAAACAGTTCAAACATATGCAAATGATGTATGCCTGCCCTATGACTGATGATATCATCTGTCGGTTATATAGCCAACCCGACATGTCCTGGTAGCTAACCATTGGACAGAAACACCCCTTGCGGAGCAAGTAGGTTTGAGCTACAACCCCCTTGCTACTACCCGCTCAACCCAGAGCCAGTGGAACAACCACTATTGCGGCTACTACCCAGGCTGGTGTTTAAAAGCTCAACCTGGAGCGAGTGGATTCACCACTACTGCCGCTACTACCCAGGCGTCACAATCTCTGACCTGGAGGCGTCACAATCTCTGACCTGGAGCAAGTGGGACAAACAACAACCCTTGCTACTGCCCAGGTATCTTAAGCATTGACCTGGAGCAAGCGGAACGAACCACAACCCTTGCTACTGCCCAGGTATCTCAAACATATATTCATTCAATCTCAATTCATATTATCAATCCTCATTGTTATCAAATCTCAAACATTAACCTGGAACAAGTGGGACGAACTACAACCCTTACTACTACCCAGGTATCAGAGCTACATTCATTCAAAACTCCATAATTAACTCATTTATCATAAACATCCTTTTTCGTCTCATACCCGGAGCAAGTGGACAACGCCACTGTCTACTACCCGAGGTTACACATCACATTTCAACATCTTCCATTATTATCCATTTAACACATTCATTCGTTAATCATATATACATTTATACTCAGCCATAATCAATAATGGCTTTGCCGTAACCCGGCAATAACTCAGCCATCCGGCTCATGGTTCAATCAAGAACTAGTCATTTATCAATAAATATAGCCCTTTGGCTCAAGGCATACACGGTACTTCCACCGTCATCCTCCATATCTCATATAATCATCGTTGATCATCATTGATCATAACTTTTCCCCTTGCTTCACTCGCAAGTTACCACATCCCCTAGCTCCTTTCTCATTGCTAGGCATATCATAATGATTTAATACATAAGGGGTGAGATCGGATGCTTAGAAGTATGAGATTTGGCTTTTAAAACTCAAAAACCAACTTTGGCATGAAAACAGGGCCATGCGCACGCGTACTTCACGCGCACGCGTAGATGGCCACAAAGCTCATCGACGCGTATGCGTCATACACGCGGACGCGCGGATTGAAACACATCCAGACGACGCGTACGCGTCAGCCACACGTACGCGTGGGTGCATTTACGCCCCAGGCACAAAACTGGCACAACTCTTGCACAACTCTCGGAAAAATGGCTGGGCATTGGGTGCAGCGCATCGACGCGCACGCGCACGCGTGGATGGTGCCTTCTTGAAAAATGACGTGTACGTGCCAAGTGCGCCTACGCGTGGAGGGTCATTCTGCTAAAAATTTTCTAAGTTAAAAGCTGCAGAATTCACTGATTCCACCCCAATCTTCCGACGGACATAACTTTCTCATTTTAAATCGTTTTTCGCTCGTTCTTCGAACGGCATGGACATCCCGGATCCAATTTCACTTCTAAACAAGTTTGGCACAAAACAGGGATCCAGAGTCCAAGTTATGTCCCATCAAAGTATGCCCAAAAACCATGTTTTCATACAAAACCACAAGGTGCCCTTTTCAAAACAAGCCATTTTCAAGCCTTTTCAAAATCAACCAAAACATGCTAGTTTCAACCATTTTTGAAATCAATCAAAATATATCAAAATCAACATCAAGATTTCTCAACTCATACACTAACACTTTGCCACGATTCACAAAACCGCCATATAACCATTTGTACCCATTTCAAACAAATGACTAAATTACAAACACATCAACATGTCATCCAGCCTTCCTTATCCTAATTTCCAACAATACTATTTCCAATCAACCATCATTATACATAATCAATGTCATACTCACTATCAAGTGGTTTCACCCACAAATCAACCTTAATCATTCCTCAAGCATATATCATAACATACATATCTCTCATGCATTATCATACCATCAAGACATCAATAATCATAATCATATATATGACCACATAATATTTCTCAACCAAAACCAAACATACCTCATCTACACAATTTCACCCAAAATTACCAAATTCCACACTTCAACTCCTCAAACCTTATTATTCAATAACCAACCCAATCATTCACATATTCATTATCTGAAATTCATCCAATCACTTGTGTCATCATACAATGCACACATCAACTTACCTTCCTTACCTCTTTCCGGCCTCCGGCCCAAAATTTACGGCCTCCAGCCCAATTTCATAATTTAATTGCATAAACCACAAATCAATACTCATTACCCAATACATCAAATTTTCAATACACCAAGCATACAAGGGCACACAATTCTCAACCCAATCATTAATTCACATTACATACCAACTATGCATATTAGCACCAACCATTTACACAATCCAAACTTAATCCTAGGGGCATCTAGCCTAGGAATACTCATCACACCACACGGTACTTAAATGAAACTTAAACCGTACCTCTTGTAGCCAAATCAATTGAGCCTCTTCTTTGGAAATCTCCACCAACCTTAGCCCCAAGCCTCACCAAAGCTCCTCAAGCAACACCAATCTCCCAATTATGCACCAAAACCATCAAATGCACTAACATAACCAATATCACATACATACATCAACCTATGGCTCATAAAATGATAATTCACAAGGGTTGGAGAGTTTCTTACCTTAACCCACTAAAGTTTGTGATGAATATCACCCATGGTTCATACTAGAGCACTCCTAAACAACCAAAATCACAAGATTTCCTTAAAACCCAAACCAAATTCGAATTTGAAGAGGAAAATGAAAACTGGGCAGAGGACAGTGGACTACTCACCACAAAACTTAGATAGAATTGTAGAGGATAAGAAGAGTGACGCGTGACGGCAAACGGCTCGTCAATCGGAGCTCCGTAGCTCAAGTTATGGTGATTTGAAGATCAAAGAGAGTTAGGTTTTCTCTCTTCTCTTCTCTCTTCCCAATTTCAGCGCCCAGCACCCCTTATTTAGGGCAAAATGAGCTGAAATGCTCATAACTAATGTTTATATATGTTGGGTCTTGGACCCACTTAGGCCCGGTTCACTTAGTTTTGTCCGTTGGCCCAATTTTGGACCAAAACCTTTAAAATTAGCGCTCTAAATCGCACTTCAAATATTTCTACCTCCCCTAATTATAATTCCCCATTTCTTAATATTATTTACTCATAATCCATTTTCTCAGCTGCAGTACCAGACAGATCTCAGCCGGTACTTCCGGTCAAAATTCTACTGCGCGCTTTTACGCAGAAAACTATGTTTTCCGACTCGGAAAAATTCACTGAATTCAAATATCATATTTAAATCATCAAATTCCAATTGCCAATTCTTCCAACCATATTCGCTCCTATTTAACTTATTATTTAATTAATTTCGGTTAGACCGGATATTACATTGGCAATTAAATTTCAATTACTACACAAATATTATATTTTAAGTAATTGTATATTTTATTGTTATTTTGAAAATTATTATATAATTTTAAAATTATTTAATTATATTTATTTTTTTAAAAGCATTGTCATTATTGGAGAGAAACTAATGTTTGTGATAGTCTAAAGTTAAAAAATAAAAGTACAAAATATTAATATACTAAGTTTTTGAAGTATAAATCTTAAAGCAAATATATGTGATTGTAATTAATGATCATAATTAAAAGTATTTATTTTATTTCAATTTGTTCAGGACATATTTATCTTAAATTTTATTTTTTTATTAATTCGTATTTTTTATACATTTAATTATCATTAATTTATATAAATTAAAATATATAACTTAAAAAAATAGATATGTGTCTAAAAAATAAAAAAATATATTTTATTTTTGTTAGTAAAAAATTTATGTTGCTTTAACTTTTTTTTTGCATCATATCTAACATTTTTACTATAATTAAAAGTTAGAGATAAATTATTAAATATAAATTAGTAAAAAAATATAATACTTAATGAATTATCATAATCACATTTAAAAATATTTAAGTTATTTTTATATAATAAAAATATATACTTTAAAAAACATTTGTATATAATTTACTAACAAATATATAAGATATTTATCATAATTTTTATTTTTAATAAAAATATCATTGTATTAAAGTGATGTATTTTAAAGATGTGTAATTAAAATTTTTATTAAAAAAATTTCAAGATAGCAAATGCAATTTTATTTTATTTTATCCTTAATATTTAGTTTTAATTTTACTTTTAGAGTTTCAATATGTTTCAATTAAACCATTAGGGTGAACAACATTAATTATAACTAATTAATTATATTATCTGATTTGACCAAAATTAAATAAATATTAAATTATCTAATAAATAATAAACAAATAAATAAAATAAATGAATTTAATTTGAATTATTTTTTATTATGTGCCTACAAGAAACGAAATGGGTTGGTGCAAAGGCTATGGAGTTGGATACTTCTGGTTTCAAACTTTGGTATACAAGAAAGGTGAAGAATAGGAATGGGATTGGAATAATTGTGGATAAGCAGTACAAGAAGGACGTAGTGGATGTCAAGAGGGTGGGAGATCGGATCATCTCTATCAAACTTGTGGTGGAGGGAAGTGCTTTCCATGTGATTAGCGCCTATGCACTGCAAGTGGGTTCAAACGAACAACACAAGATAAGGTTTTGGGAGGATCTAGAGTGTTTGGTTCAAGGCATACCTTTGGGAGATAAGATTTTCTTAGGAGGATATTTAAATGGCCATGTTGGGAGAGCAGTGACTGGATATGGGAGTATTCACGGAGGCCATGGTTTCGGGGTGATCAATACCGAGGGTAAAACTATTTTGGACTTTTCCTCAACTTTTGATCTTATTTTTTAAACTTATCAACATTTAAGTTGTCTATACATCACTTCTCAAAATATTATGATTTCACAAGTTATAATATGTGGAGTAAATCACCTTTATAAACTATTTGCAAATCAATTTTACGTATATCTGCCAAAGTAAAAAAATTACGCGCATGTCTCAATTTACATATATATATGTAAATCAAATTTATGGAGTTTGAATGATGTGTTTTCGTAGTAAATTGAATCTATAAGATTCG
The DNA here is from genome assembly GCF_000817695.3 of Arachis duranensis. Lineage (NCBI taxonomy): Eukaryota > Viridiplantae > Streptophyta > Magnoliopsida > Fabales > Fabaceae > Arachis > Arachis duranensis. Next base: position 4,178,101 of record NC_029780.3, read on the forward strand.
AATTACTTGAATGCTATCTATGTTACTAAATCGAATGAAGGAGATTTGATTTACAATAAACTAGATTGCTATTAAGTGAGTATAAATCGAACATTATTACTTTGATTTAGCATGGACCATATAAATCAAAATTTATAAATTCGATTTAGTAGAGGATGACATAATTTGAATTCAATTTACTTTCAAATCATAATGTCAAGTAACTCGAATCCATAGGATTCGATTTATTACTTATTACCCTAATTCGAATTCATTAAATTCGATTTATATAGAAATGTAAATGGAGATAACTAGGTAATATTTTTGGGTTTGGGGGATTTAGGTAATTTTGGGTGGCTTTGGTTTATCAACATAAATTAACCTAATATTTATTGTTTGGATCAACAAAAAAATTGAATAAAAAACATAAAAATGTATATGGAGCTCATGTAAATTTTTTCTCTTCAAAGTTGCGAAAAAAACTTATGCAAAAGTGTAAACATGGGTTAAAATACAGAGATACCATTTGAATTATAATTTATATATAATATATAAAAACATTAATATAATTTTACTCTATTATAATTTTTTCTTTTCTTACTTTTCCTTCCATCCAAGTAAAAGAAATTTTTTCTTCTATTTTCTTTCCATTCATTTTTTCTTCATATAAACACACACAAAAAAATATATTTTTCTTTCCATTTTGTTTCCTCTCATTTTCTTTCTTTCTATTTTCTTTCTTCTTATTTTTTATCTTATATTCAAACAGTAGCTTAGTATTTATCTATTTATCTTCTATTAATATTGTTATAACAAAGATACATGTGACTGTATAAAAATGATATAACCGAAATTTTGATTATCTGAGAATTTATTGAGTGGCTAGAATAGCTCCACATCACAAACCAATAAATGCTAGCAATAGGGATGATCATAAAAGCAGTAAAAAAAGGTATTTGTAGGGATTACTTGCATTTTGGGACTAGATGGGGACTAGTGAAATCCTCACGACCTGCCACCCAAAAATGGATGGGACTTGGGGTGTCAAACGGGCCAAAATCCGTTGAGCTGACCCGCATAACTCGACAAAAAAGGAGGATTGGGCTAGAAATTTGAAACTGCCAAACTTAAAAAGTTCCCCTATCCCGCACCGCCTAATCCATGAGCTTTGGCGGGCTTCGGTGGGACGGTGTAGGTTTCTCCGCTAGGCCAAACTTTTATTTTGTCAAGACCATTTTTGTACAAATTTCTATGATGTTATTAATTTACAAGAGGATGAAAATGATAATTGAAGATGTTCTAAGTTATATTTTGGATTATGTTTTTATGTTTGATTGATTATAAACTTGATGTTTAATTATATATTTTGGACAATATTTGTTTTATTTTGGACAATAGTGATTTTATTATTTTGTTTCAAAAAATTTGGTTTATAATTATATTTATTACATATTTATAATTATAATTTTTTATATTTTTAGAAATTAGAAATTTATTAAAATTATTGTGAAATTATATATATTGTTTAATATTTAATAATTTATAAAAAAAGGGAGAACCCGCCAACCCGCCAGCCTACCATTAGGCGGGGCGGGGGAGAAATTTAATACCGTCTTACTAGGTGGGGCGGTGCAAGCTAGCCCACCAGATCGAGGGTTTTTTGGCGAGACAGGACGAGTTTTCCTATTTGCTACCCATAATAGGGACACAGACATAAGTACCCGCTCCATGGAATAAAATTATTAATTTATCCCTATTTGCTATTAGGCCTAAATATATCTTAGATTAATATTTTGAGTCATTGTTATATAGCAAATACTATACTGCAATATTATAATACTTAGTATATGTAAAAGTTGAATATATTTATAAGATATTTTTTAATTCAAATTAAAAAAAATAATTATCTCTTTTTTAGTTTTAAATATTATTTTTCAATGTAGTAAAAAAGTAAAAATAACAATAATAACTCACATAATTAAAATAGATAATTTTAATATATAAATGACACTATATATATCAAGAATTATTATATATGATATATAATTTTTTTCTATAATGACTATTTATATAATTTATTGAACAATTTTTTATCTTAATATTTAATAAATTAACATACAAAATATCATTTAACATACAAAATAAATAACTTAAGTCATCATCTAGGACAATAAATATGATAGTGCAAATATTTATTTATTTATTAGTAGTGAAAAATATATAAATAGTATAAACTGATTTTTTTAGTATAAAAGCAATAATAAAAATTATTAATTAAGTTAATTACCTAATTAAAAAATTATAAAAAATTATTTAAATAATAATAACAAATAAGTAGATTACTATTTTTACATATTACAAAGTTTATAAAAAAATTTTGGATAATAAATCAATCCTCAATAGATTATATATTAATTTTATCAAAAAATAAATAATTAATACATTGGATATTATTATTTACGTACTAATATAATATATATTATCGATTATTAAGTTTATAATTAATTTTTAACCCAATTTTTGGTAATTAAAATTTTCCAGTTTTTGGTAATTAAAAATTAAATGTTGAAATTATTAAATGCTAAATATTTTACATTTAACCAATTTATTTTTTATTGAAATTAAAAAAAATGAGTCATTAATCAATTCTAAATTTAAATTTAAATTTGAGTAAGAAAATAAAAATATTTTAAATTTTATCTCACTAACCAGAATTAATTTCAAGATAAGAAATTATTTTGCAGATCATGTATATATTGTGGGATAGTATAGTCATTTGCTATTTTTTAATGGTAAATATTGTCAAATAAAGTGGTGTAAAAAATTAGAAAAAAATGTATTTGTAAATTTAGAAAATATTAATTTATTTTTCAATAGAATAAATTATATATTGAATACCAAAAGTTATTATTGGTTTCTGTTCACACTAACTAATACTCAATGATGGTGTTTCGCTACACCATGTTATCAAGAAATATTAATCAATCTAATAACTTTTGTAATGACATAAGTTTATGAATTTGAAAATTTAAAAATCATTTCATAAAATGTAAAGTTTTAACAAGTAACAATGTTAATCATATTGTTTTGACTTTAAGAATGAATACGATACCAACAAATAAAATTGTCCTAAGTAAATTTTAACAAAGACAAAAGTATATAAATATTGCTATTAATGAAAAATTAATCTATTTTAAAGAAAAATACAATTTTTTTCTACGGATTTCCTAACTCGACAAGTCGAGAATTAATCCGCCACATATTGATGTTCTATTTATTAAAAATGAGATTCGAATTTCAAAAACTTACTTAAGTAAACAAATGAGATAACTATTCAACCAATCCAAATTGATTAAAATAAATATTAATTATTTTTAATATTTTTAAATTATAAAATATTTATAATAATTAATATATATATTTTTTATTTAAATTTTAATAAAAAGTTTTTTATATAATTTTATGTATTACCCGTGCAAAAGCCACGAGAACATACACTAGTTTAATCAAAATTTGAATTTCATAAGAAGCAACCGAAGAAAGCATGCTCCACTACTTTTTTCCTTCTTTCAATTTCGGATCAAAGTTTCTTGGTCTCTCATCAAAAATCAAGTTAGGCTATTCATATGAAACTTTGCCCAGATAACTTTAATATTTATTTAAATGATTCAGCCATATAGTTTGAAATTATTTTTTGCATAAGGGCTGAATAATTTTTTTATCATATTAGGGTTATGTGACTTTTGGCCCAATAACAAAATCATCATATTTCAAATTTTCGAAACTCATCAATAATAATAATTTCTTCGTCAAATTTTAGTTCTTAACTAATTAATAACTATCTATGCATGATGAAAATTTAAATTTAGGATTGAAATATCTGCACAATGCCTGTAAGCAACCTATAATCCAAATGCACAAATATTTTATTAAACTAAAGCTTCGATTTTGGATTGTCCGAATGCTTTGCGGTTGATGGCCACACGCATGTTTCCACAATTGTAGCTGAAACTCCAGATTACTTAAATCCTTAGTATCTTTAATTTCAATGATACGATTAATATTTAGAAGTGATGTGTATAGTTTTAGAGCTGTTCTTGTAAAGATAATCACGGGTTCACCAGTGATAATACTAAGGAAAAACATGATTTATCGTATAAGTCAGCGGGTTAACTCGATGGTGGCTGAAGGGAATATACAAAAGCTGTTGACTCAAGGTTACAAAGATTTTGACAGCAACTCTGCGTGGATATGTTATCATATAGCATAACTTTGTATCTAAGTTCACGAATTAGATATAAGCGGACTTGAATTGCTGAGGTCCTATAGAGATTTTATTATTTTTTTTTTCTAAGTTTCACTCGTTAAGTCTATGCAAAATATAACATACATTAATAAATACCTTAATCTCCTATATACAATATTTTGTAAAGGTGCATTTAGTTTACAAATTGATTAAGTTGTGCATAAATTATACAAGTATGTATACTAGAATCTTTTTTTACATTCATTTTTATCAAGTTATATAATAAGTTGATAAATATTAAATCATATAACAAATCTTTCTTTGACTAAATCAAAGATTATAACTAAACTAACTTATCTTCAAGTTATAAATTTTGACTAGAAATTTGACTACACAAGTTGAACAACTTACAAGTAGTTTTATACGTCTTCTAACTTGATAAGAACTATATGCATCATACTTGATTCTAGATCAAATTTAAATTCTATAATATTTTTTAATTTTTTTAAAACTTTATTATGCTCCACTTATATCACTTGTAATCTCTAGTTATTTTTGTTGGCTTCAAATTTAAAGAAAAATTTTGCTTCTTCTTTTCACATAATAGCGGTTGAAATAGCAATAGCCATTTAATTGGTAATTACATGACTCCCTTAGCTGGGTAGGTTCCTAGTTCATTCCTAACTAATACTAATATTAGAAATAAAATAAAATAATTTGGGAATTATGTTGCATTTTAAGTTCAACTTGTTGTAATGAGGTTTTCTTATTCTATCTAGCTAGCAAGCAACATACTTATATGTGTTAAAAGTATAGATCAATGATATATTTTTTTTTAATTTATCCATGTTACTCGCCTTTCTCTCCTCTCAAATACTACCACCAACGTCATCTTCTCTCAAATACGTACCACCACCACCAACAACCCATCGTCATCAACATAACAATTAAGCACAGCCAAAAAATATAGCCTTCACCCTCTTAAATATAGCCAATTAATATTACAATGTCGCTAACTTATTAGTTAGTAAGGAGATCTAAGTTTGTTAGTTGTTACCCATATACACATTTAAAAACTTTAAAATTGTTGATGAGTTTATTTTCTTATTTAAAAATAAATGTTAGAATGTCAACTTCATGAAACATTATGTATTATTTTTAAGTTTCTGCTCTTGATTTTGTTAGCAGTAGGCTGTAGCCGAGTTGAGAGTTGACAATCACATTTAGACGCATGTCATTTGGACTTTTTTGTCTTAAAAATAAAGACGAAATATGTCATACAATAATAAGGTAGGTTGACTTTTTGAGGTAAATTGCATTATAAATTTATAATAACTAATAAGGATGATTTTAAATAGTTGTAAGTATCAATTAAGTTGTCTTATTTTTATATAAACATATAAATTTGTTACTATGCAACTTAATTAAATGGTGAGAAACAATATTATGAAGCCGTTGAGCCATTGTTTAATGATTAATAATCTTTTGTAGACTAAATCCCCATTTTGGTCTCTGATATTCACGCGATTACTCGTTTTGGTCCCTGAAATTTAAAATTACCTATGTTAGTCCTCCAGATTCTAGTCCAGGCATCAATATGGTCCCTCATCTGAGCATTCCGTTTGCATTTAAAATTACATATGTTTACCCATCATCCAACGTGGCAGGAAGGGTGTCATCTGAGCATTCCGTTTGCCTAGTCATCATCAAAAAGAGTCGAGGAACCGCATTGGTGCCTAAACTTGAATCTAAAGGACCAGTATAGATAATTTTGAATTTCAGGGACCAAAATAAGTAATTGCGTGAATCTCAAGGACCAAAATAGGTATTTTTATATCTCTAATTTGAGTTTGAATTTTTATATTTTTATACCCCTTTGCTAAAAATGGAATATACATATTGCAAGTTGCAACCGACCATGTGTTAGAAGTGTAAAGTTTTTATGAAAATTATAATTCATCAAAATTATTTCTTTTTTTAAAAAGACATTCATGCTTGTCAGGGATATAAAATGAGCCTTAACCAAATTAAATTTTCAACGACTAAAAAAGCCCCAAAAAATTAATAATTGAAGTCCTAATTTCAAAGGGCATTGCAATAGGACAAAAGATAGGGAATGATACTCTCATTTTCATTTGTTGATTTTCCACCCCGTTTACTTTGACTCAAGTATATAATTCTATAACACATATTTCACTGGTTAGTGCCTACATATATTATTAATTAATTATATCTCCTAAAGTCTAAGCACAATTTTAAAAAAAGAAAAAAAATGCCCTTCAATGTTTTATGCTCTGGCAATTCTATTCAACATTAAAAATTGTCAAATCCAACTGGAAAATTGACTATTTTCCATCTAAATCATTATGTGACACACTTGTATTTGGCACTGAAAGCAAAAAATTGGATACAACAAACAATGATGAGAAAATCATTGCATTCTCTTTTTCTATTGCTCAGGACTCTTACTATTGTTGTCATGGTTCAAGCCCAGGATCAATCAGGTTTGTATTAAGAAAATCTAAACAGTTGCTTTCAACTATAAAACCATGTACTATAATCTTAAAATTTAGCTAAATTCTTTTTCTTCATTTTCTTTCCTCCTTTTTCTTAGGATTTATTAGCCTTGATTGTGGACTACCAGAAAAATCAAGTTACACTGAGGTCACTATAGGCATAAATTACATTTCAGATGCTAACTTCATTGAAACTGGTGTAAGCATGAGTGTATCACCAGAAGATAAGGCCACTCATCAAAAGCAACTAGGTTATTTGAGAAGCTTTCCCAACGGTGCAAGAAACTGTTACAAAATAAATGTTGCAAGTGCCACTAAATATTTAATCAGAGCTAACTTTTTGTATGGAAACTATGATGGTCTAAATGAGTTACCACAATTTGATCTTCATCTTGGAGCTAATTTTTGGGAAACAGTTAAACTCACCAATTCATCATGGAGCTACACCACTGAGATCATTCACACTCCATCATTGGATTATGTTCATATCTGTTTGGTTAACACAGGGAAAGGGACTCCATTCATTTCAGCTATAGAATTAAGGATGTTGGATAATAAGACTTATGATGCTCAATCATCTGGATCATTGGCACGTTTCCTAAGACTAGATTTAGGTTCCATTACCAACTTAACATACAGGTGAGTATTTCCATAAGATTTAGATAAACTCATTTACACTATGTGCAAATTTTGTGTTCCAATTTCCAACTATAGAGTAAACTATCTTATAATATTTCTATATTTCAATGCCATCTTGAATCCTTCTTTATCTCTTTCGAGTACCTCAGACTTATTTACTTCTTTCAGGAGCTAAATTAGCAATTTATGGTTTACACTCCAAAATCCAAATATATCCAACACTAAGTAAAATGAAATTGTGGTATACATGCAGGTACAAAGATGATGTTTATGACAGGCTTTGGGATCCTGTTAACCTAAAACAGTGGAAACAACTGAGTAGCATACTTACCAATGATGAACTATCACAGAATCATTATAAACCACCAGCAGTTGTGATGAGCACTGCTGCTGCACCAGCAAATTCTAGTGCTTCTCTTGATCTAATGTGGGAACCAAATAATGTGGATGAGCAATACTATGTGTATATGCACTTTAATGAAATTCAAAAGCTAGCAGCAAATCAAACAAGGTCATTCAATATCACCATGAATGGCAAGTTCTGGTTTGGACCTCTTGTACCTGCATACCAAAGCACAACTACCATATATAGTCCTTCAGCTGTAACTGGAGCAACAAATTATACTGTTTCGCTTTTTCAGACAGAAAAGTCTTCACTTCCTCCCATCGTCAATGCTATTGAGATTTATCTGGTAAAAGATTTCTCACAATTAGAGACTCACCAAGATGATGGTACCTTTCTTTACCAACCATAATTTTTTTCCTTTTCATTTTCATAGTTAAATTGCTTTGGACATTCCAATAGTTTCATTGTAACATTTGGTTGAAATTGTTGTGAACTATTTCCAATCATCAACTACTAGTTGCTGCTATTACAAACATCAAGGATTCATATAATGTTGCTAGAAATTGGCAAGGAGATCCATGTGCCCCAATAGCATATATGTGGGAAGGTCTAAATTGTAGTTTTGAAGGCAAAAGTTCTCCAAGAATCACATCTTTGTAAGTTAATGAACTAAAAAACAGATCATGCTTTTATTCATTAATTAACACCAATCATAAACTCTTAAACTGGTTTTTGAAATGCAACCAGGGATTTATCTTCTAGTGAATTGACAGGGCAGATATCATCCTACATATCCAAGCTCACTATGTTACAATACTTGTGAGTATCTCATCTAATATGGTTTACAAATGGTGGAACCAAATTATTCCATTTATATTTTTCACTTTCAATTTTTGTTTTTAAAATTATTTGATATCCCGAATTGTAATAATAAATGCATTTGAATTGCATGTTTCAGAGATTTATCAAATAATAGCTTAAGTGGATCGATACCTTATTTTCTGACACAGCTACAGTCACTGAAATTTTTGTAAGTTAATCCCTTGTTTGGTTGATAAGTATAATTTCCTCGGTTATAAAAGAGAAAAGCATGTCATATATGTGTCTTCTTTAACAGAAACTTGGAGAATAACAATTTTACTGGTTTAGTTCCCAGTGAACTCCTTGATAGATCAAAGAAAGGTTCACTATCATTGAGGTATGCATGCCTACTTAATAGCAATTAGTCCAAAGTTCACAGTTTCTTAAGGCTGAATCTGATTGTTATCTTAGTATTCTTTATTATATCATCATATAATATGACTACTAATTACAGAAATTCTTAATTGTTGATCTGACATCATCTGAATTATGCTAGTGTGGGGCAAAATCCAAACCTATGTACTTCTGCATCATCATGCAACCAACGCATCGAAACAATCAAGAAGAAGAAAAACAATGTAGCTATTCCTGTAGTAGCATCAGTTGTTGGGGTTTTGGTGCTTCTAATAATTTCTGCAGCAGCTATAATCTTTTCAGTTAAGAAAAGAAAGCCACAAGGTAACTAATGCTAACCATCATTTTAGCTCACAACAAAAACATAGACACTTTGGCAGGTACAAAGTTGTTTTTTCTAAGAAGGGACAAACACAAAAACAAGCAAAATGTCTCTGATACACTCTTTTTCTCAGTATCTTCGTATTTTCTGTCTTTAGTCATAAATGTTTCTAGCTTTATTGTTAATTTGTTAGCAACTGAAATATATTTTCCCCCTTAAAATTAGCTGCTGTGAACATTCATGTGAAGCCCAAATATCCAAATGAGCCACCAATAAAAGCCAAGCAACAACAATATTCATTTAATGAACTTGTTAATATCACCAACAACTTTGAAAGGTTGCTTGGTGAAGGTGGATTTGGTAAAGTTTACTATGGAATTATTGATGACACTGAAGTAGCTGTCAAGATTCTGTCTGCAACATCAGAACATGTATATCAGCAATTTCTAGCAGAGGCAAGTGGTTTCATAATCTGCAAAAATGTTTCAAATCTTGAGCAACATTTTAAGCCATTCTGACCAATATGTGGCTTTTGAATTCTAGGTTAAACATATGATGAAAGTACACCACAAAAATCTTACTTCCCTTATTGGATATTGCAATGAAGAGAAAAATAAAGCTCTCATCTATGAATACATGGCAAATGGAGACTTGGATGAACAACTCTTAGGTATATTAACTACTTTGTTTTCTTTCTTTTTCTTTGACATAAATTAACTCATGCAAATAGCATTCAAAATATTAAAATTTGAAAATTATAGGGAAGAAAAGCAACACAAAGTTCTTAACTTGGGAAGATAGACTTCGAATAGCTGTGGATGCAGCCCAAGGTTAGTTAAGACAAGAAAATTTGTGAATTTCTTCATCAAATTGGAATTCTTCTCATCTAGTCATGTGAAAAATCTTATGCCAGGACTGGAATATCTGCATCACGGTTGTAAGCCGTTAATAATTCACAGAGATGTGAAATGTGCAAATATTTTGTTAACTGAAAACTTCCAAGCCAAATTGGCTGATTTTGGCCTATCCAGAAGCTATCTTGCTGACGGTGACACGCATATCTCCACTGCCATTGTTGCCGGAACTCTTGGTTACTTAGATCCTCAGTAAGTTATTCCATTCAAGTGTCAATTTTCGTTAGTAAACCATTCAACACATTACTAAGACAACCAAGTTTGAGTTTGTGTTCATCCAAAATAATTCTGAGGAGATACTAACCAAATTGTCAATGACCTGTAGGTGTACCATGTTAAACAGGTTCACAGAGAAAAGTGATGTTTACAGTTTCGGAGTAGTTCTTTTGAAGATAATCACAGGTCAACCGGCAATATCAAAAACCGAAGATAAAGTTCACATAAGTCACCGAGTTGATTCCTTACTTTCTAAAGGGGATATAGAAGGTATTGTTGACTCAGAATTACAAGGAGATTTTGATAGTAGTTCTGTCTGGAAAGCTGTTGAAATAGCAATGGCTTCTGTGTCATATAGCCCTGACAAAAGGCCATACATGAGTGATGTATTGGTTGTGTTAAAGGAATGTTTGGCAATAGAGTTGGCTCGGAAACAATCCAACATTGACACAGAAAACACTGATTTCATTGAGTTCACCTATAATCTGACTTCTGAAACTGGCCCTTTAGTGAGGTAGTGCCTTTATGAAAGTTGTGTGTTTCCTGTGTTTTATTATGTCACGTTGTACTAAGGATTATTATGATCATAAATCATTCAACTAAATTGCTTTATTCTTTTCTTCGAATGTACATTGTATGCACTATGCAGCCAAGATTTACATATATAGTTCTCAGATATCCTGACTCCCTCAATGATCTACAATTCAAGGGAAAGGTCCCAAAAAGAAAAAAACAGAACACCATCTTCTTCACAACCTCTACAGTCAATATAAAATGTGTTTAGTCTTTGAAAGATTTCTTCAATGCCTTAGTTGATGTTCATTTTATTTTGGTCATTCAATTTATAGATGTCATAAAAACTTAAAGACATAAAAACTGCAATATAACTAGTACAAAATAATAATAACAAAAGAAAAGTCACATTAACATGGGGGAGAATAACAACAAACAGAAACATAAAAGGAATATATATTAAATGGTCTCAGATTAACTAAATAAGAAATTTATTTAAACCTAAAAATGTGCCGTAAATACCAATATACAAATTTATTGAAACAGCTTTCTTGTCATAGCTTCATAAGAGATGAACCAGCAATCTAGTAAACTCTCTACTTCATTTCCTATGATACAATAAAAACAATCCAGGAAAAAACTTCACGAGAAGAAGGATCGGTTTTTGTTACGTTCCAATCGAGCTTCCCTCTGTTAAAATTAAGAAGGAATTAACCACCAGCCTTAGTAGCAACAGGATGCACCCAAACCATATTTAACAATCAAAACATTTTATAAAGCAAAACAAAGCAATGGTATCAAAATAAGAAATATATTTGCAAGTAAACCATATTAAGCTCCCTTGGTTAAGTGATAATACTACTCACAGAGAACCTTATTTTGTTATAGTTATGGCCTATGGGGAGGTTCAAGTCATGTTTACTCAAAGATGAAGATTGACTGACCAAGTTGGCGAAACCCCTCCCTCCTGTGCACCGCCCAAGGGTTTTTATCAAACTGACCACAACTTCACCAAAGAAGTGATGAACATGTGATCAAACAGTTACTCTCAAATGGCTGTTCATTGTGGAGCTTAATCAAACAATCACAACAACAAAGTTATACCAGCTGGAGTGTTTCTCAGTTCTGACAAGATGACCTTGATGATCAATTGAGTGAAAGTCATTGATCTCAATGACATGCTTTGGAGAGAAATGGAGTGAGATGACGGTAAAATTGGATAAGGTATATCATTGCAAGCACTAAAAAGACACTAAGTGGACTTTAAAATGGATGCAATCAGAACATCATGATACACTATCCGAACCCTAAGTACAATACTTAAGAAAAAAATTTCTGCTCCTTGTGATCTAAATCAATGCTTTTTAGAAATTACTAGCACCATGCATAAAGAAGTAAGCACTGAGTTGAATAGCACAATTAACCACCAGAGCATTGTTTGAAACACTATCACAATCAATTACTACCACCACTTAATCATAACAAACAAACCCTAACTTGTTCTCTTACATGATGTACCTAATTAAGATAATCGCGTGTAAAAGTGGTAGTATAAAAAAATAATGACTCATCAAAATGTGAAATGTGAAATGTGAAAATGTAAAACAATAATGTTAAATGTTAAATGTGAAATGTGAAATGTAAAACAATGAAAGGCAATACACAGTACTGAAAATTAATGTACCTCCTTTTTCTTGCACTCCTTGTAAACATCAAAATGTTCTTGACATTTACTCTTATTAGAACTAAATTCTTCTAGACCTGAAGAACAAGAGTACAAGAGCATCAAACAACTCTCAGTTTAAGGATCACAATATAACTAAAGCTCAATAAAACATGAGGTGCAGTTAAATCGTTTTTTCACATTATTTTTCTTTGTTTTATTCTTCATTGCTAATGCAAACAAACAAATGTTCATACCCAGAATCCTGTAGTCCTTCCTTCCACTTTTAACCCTATTTGTCCATTTTTCTTTTCTTCAGTTTCTTCTTAACCTAACCTAATCTCCCAAATGAAGTCACTTTATTTTCTCTACTCCCTATCTGATATTTCTTCTAAGTTAGTGATCTTCATTCTTATCTAGGTCAGCATTGAAGAACAACTCCATCTACTGTGTGAGAAGGAACTCAAATTTTTCATGAAAACAGATTTAGCTTACAATCTTTCTCACGGTTATTAATTCCTGAAACTAGAAAGTTAGGGTTCATGGTGTTCTTCAATCTTCATTTCATACATATACTAAAAAAGAGAAACTTGGATTTAAAATTTAAAGGTTTATTATTATCGGGTATAGTATACTCAAATTCGATGAAAAAAATGAGGGCAGAGAAAATTAATTCAATAATCTAAAATTAAGAGAAAGAAAAGGAGGTATGCGAGTAGTTACATTTGAGAGAAGCAGTATATTGAGGAAAACAGGGAGAATCAGAGATTCTTGCAGCACTTGCATACGGAGGAGTTGAGCCTTTCGAATTCGAAGCCATCGCCGAAGGAAGAGAGTGAGAGACTGCTGCGTCGTCGTTTCGTGGTTGCTGACACGGCAGGAGAACCTTGCTGCTGCTACAAATCTAAGCGATATTTTTCGGAAATTAGAAAAATTCTTTTTTATCTACTATTGTAGGCTCATTAATTAGAATATGGAAAAAAGATTGGTGTATTATGAGAAAATGGAGTTATAGGGTATATTACAAATATGTGGACGTGTCAGATGAAGGGGTAACACGCATGGGGCGTGGTGCCTTCAACACGCAGGGGGCGTGGAGGCTACGTGGCACGCTCTGATTGAGCCACGTAAGCAGCACGCAGGGGGCGTGCTGAGTCAGCACGCAGGGGGCGTGCTGACGTGGCGGAAGCTGGTTGGCTCGTTTGCTGCACCACGTGGGGGGCGTGCTGCGTCAGCACGTGGGGGGCGTGCTGACGTGGCGGAAGCTGATTGGTCCAAGTGTGAACCACGTGGGGGGCGTGGTAAGTTCACCGCTCTATATAAGGTAGAGCTCGAGAGTGTTTTCCATACTGAGTGAGTGAGAGTTGAGTGTGTTGTGAGGATTCTTTGATGCTGTAGTTGGTGTAATGGAGGACACCGCAAATTTGGTGGTGTATCGTAATGGTGAGATAATACGTAATACCATGAGGGAGTGAGGTTTGTGTCACAAAATTCGTTTTCGTTTGTGGTTCCATGCACGATGACGTTAATGGAGCTGCAGAACGGCCTATGTCAAAGCATGGAGAATGGTACGTTAATGAGAGTGAGCAGAATTCTGTACCGAAATCCGGTGGTGGTTTTTGGTGGCCTAATACAGTTTGATACCATTCCGATCACGGATGAAGCGAGTATGCAGAATATGTTTCAAATTCACCGGCAGACTTATATGAGACACCCACAGATTGAGTTGTATGTTGAGTTTGAAGCTGAGGAGCTAGAAGCGGTCCAAAATGATATAGATGTAAATGATGATATAGCTGCAGTGTACGAAGGTATGAATAGTGACAGCGAAGAGGACTTCGAAGCCACTTATGAAGCCGGCGATGAAGATGAGGATGGTGATGTGGGAGTTGAGGCAGGAGTGGAGAATGTAGTGGTTCGTCCCTCGAGCAGTCAACCGATGGGCGTTCCACCTTTTATGTGTGAGTTGGATCTCGACGCCATACATGCCCCCGAGTTTCCGGAATATGCAAACAGAGGTACGTGTTGATAATACATAAAAAATGGTTATATATCATAAAAAAATACATAAAAAATAAAATAATTTAAATACATAAAAAAAAATTTATTTACTTACATAAATGGGATGATCGAGATAGTTGATAATATGTTCTTCAGGGGCTAGATAATTACGTACCATTTTTTTTCTAATCCTCTAAACTAATACTCTTATTATTTCCACACATAAACTTAACTCACTACTATTCACTACTACTTACTATACCCTCCTTACTAATACAACTAAACTCACTTCTTTCTCTCCTTCTCCCGTGTAACACTTCCCCTCTTTCACTTTCAGGTATGATTTTATGAAGGAAGAAGCCCCTCCTGCATGCATATATATATTATACATGGACTGGTAGCGCTGGTTCTCGGGGTGGGGGGCTGTCTCCTGCATGCAGACAGGACTGCAACACGCCCCCCGCGTGGTTGCATTGGGACTCCGCAACGCTGACGGACCTGACGTACCACGCCCCCGGCGTGATGAGTCACCACGCCCCTGGCGTGCTGCCACCTCAGCCACCACGCCCCGTTCAACCGCTCAGCCACCACGCCCCCGGCGTGTTGATGGTGAGCTCCACCCTCCGGTAATTTCCCTCCTTGGCCAATATTCTGCCAATTCACCATCTCTTCCTCCATACAAAAAATAATTTCCGACTATTGTACAATAAAATTTATGAATTTAACTGTATACGTATTTAATATATGAATTAGATTTTTTTTATATATTTTAGTTGAATATAAAATATTATTTTTGAATTAAATTCTAATAATTAATTTATAGTATTATTTTTATTCTCATGATAATATAAATTTTGAGAAATACTTTATAAAGTCCTAGAATATATTTAATATATGTTTTAAAATTTATTTTCAACCAAAATTTAATTTTAATATATTAATAGTATAAAAAAAATTTACATGTATATTTAATTATGTATTATAATATCAGTAAAAATAACTATTTTTAACAATTAACTCGTGAATGATCATATAAAAAAAAGAATATAATTAAATGACAATGTAAAATAATTTATAATATAAGTGTATTAAAATTAAACAATTATAATATACAAAATACATCTATTATATAGGAATGAAAAAGTAATTTAGTTTCTAATTTCAAAAGAATATTAAAACAATTATCATACATTTAAATAGAGGCTCATTTTTTTTAGAAATGGATAAACATGATGTATTATCTAATGATATAAATAAATTGAATTTTTTTAAGGTAGAGATTAAGAAATTTAAGGATCAGATTTTGCTATGAGAATTTTTTAGTATACAAATTTTACTTTGGATTTCTGATTTTTAAAAAATAAAAAATTCGTAAATACACTTTAACTCTCCTCCCTTCATTCTATCACACTTGTTTTTTTTTTTTCTCTACAACATTCACTTTCTCTCTTAAGTTTTTCTCTCAACTCTTTTCAACCATATTCTGATTAGTTTGCACTATTTTATTTTCAATTATAATTGTTTGAAGTAGCATAATATCTATTTGTTAGGATAATTTTATATGTGTATATTAGTTTTTTTAATTTATGTAATTTTAGAAATATGAATTGTTATGTAAGACCTTCTAAGTTAGTTGAAATTAAATATTTGAAGTAGGTTAAATTAGAAAATCATAAAGTATATTATTATTTGAATCGAACTTAATATTCTTTTTTTAATCAATTACATAATATGGATTACTATTTGAATTATCAAGATTTTCTAGTTATTCAATTTATTCACCACAATTAAATATTGTGATCAAATTTTATTTTATCTTTTAATTATTACTATTTATCGATTTAAATTTGCCATAATGTGGTACGAATAAAAGTCAAATGATAAATAGTATAATATTATATAAAAAAACAACTTATTTTTAAATTTATTATTTAAAAAATCAGCTAAATGCAAGAGTATGATTTAATGATTATATTAAAAAGTGACAGATAAATTAGTATATGTTGTTGAAATCCTTGATAACAAGGAAGAAATTGTTGTTCACTAGCAATATTGTAATTTGTAAATAATGTTAACCTACAAGCTACAATAATCTTAATAAATATATAGAAGCAAGCTTGTACTTTGAATTGGTCTCTGGTATGAAATATGAAATATGAAATATGAAATATGAAATATGAAAACTAGTATAAGATTAACGCGGAAAGAGTTTCTCTTAAGTCTTAGCCTTATCTTTTATTTGTAGAATTATTAATCATAAAAAAAATATCTGTTATTTGTATTCAAGAATCTATGACTAGGACTTTATTTTGGCCTTCTTATGTGAGAAAATAGCTGGAAATTCCAAATTCGTCATTGAAAAAAG
This sequence comes from Arachis duranensis, assembly GCF_000817695.3. Taxonomy (NCBI): domain Eukaryota; kingdom Viridiplantae; phylum Streptophyta; class Magnoliopsida; order Fabales; family Fabaceae; genus Arachis; species Arachis duranensis. The sequence continues at coordinate 4,195,036 of NC_029780.3, forward strand.
AAAAAAATTCCGTCAACGACAGCCTCGATTTTAATTGGAAATGAAGCATCTTCAACATAATATCAAAAGAATTATATAGTGCATACGGCATAATATTAATGTTTTAAGTGTGAAGAATAATGTATAAAATTAGTCTCACATTAAAAAAAATGAAGAGTTTACAAAATAAGAGACTCGTTAATTTATTATTTTGTAGTCGAGAGTTCCTCACCATGATTCAATAAGTTAGTCGGTCTGATTTAAAGAATACTATTTAAGATGAAGCATCAAAAATTTTTACAGTAAAAATAGTTCGAAAAATTTATAAAATAAAAGACTCACTAACTTAAGATTTTGAGTTAGATGCGGTGGTTAACAAATAATATATACATATATTCAAATTTTTGTGTGATCATGTTACATAATAGGCTTAATTAATTTATGAACACATAAACATACATATCTCTTAAATCTTTTAAAATCAACCAAATATAATACTATTAGAAAAACAAGTTGCTAATTAATTTATGAACTTTTGTCATCAATATACTATATTACTATATCGACATTCCTTTGCACTTGTTAACCAAACATTTTTTTTTTCTTTTTCAACATTTTCCAATATCAAAGAGTATTATTTTCAATACAAAAGATAAATACAAAGAAAAAATATGCTCCCATACTTGTTGCTTTTCTAAGAGAGTATCCATGCTCATTTTGTCAACCCCGTTTACTTTGACTCAAGGGTAAATAAACCATCACCACTTAGCACCTTCCCATAACACTTCAAATTTTATTTTGAAAAAAAAAATTGTATGTTCATGCTCTGCCAGTTCCACAAAAGAATGTCTCTTATTAAAACAATAATTTCTCTAAAACCTAGCATGTATATTTGACTAATTTGCCTAATTAATTAAAACAATGAATACGACTTTAGCAGTATAAATCATTGCATGAAACTATTGGTCACCCTAAGCAAAGTAGGATACACATCAAACAATAATGGTGAGGAGAATTTCACCACGTTCACATATTGTATTGCTTCTTCTTCTTATTATTGTGGCTCTAGTTCAAGCTCAAGATCAATCAGGTTTGGTTATCACTTACCAAAAATTGCAAACAAAAGTTAAAATTAATCTTTATTTTAAAATATCCGTCACTTCGATAATTCAGTACATCATTGAATTTTTTGTCGATGTACCAAATTTTTTAAGTGACAGATATTTCGAAACGAAAAAAAAAAATAGCACATCAACTTTCAATAAGTAATTAACATTAGCTAATTTTTTCTCTTTATTGTAAATTTTTTTAACTTCTATTAAAATTTAGAATTAAAAAGAGTTAGCTAATGTGGGTCGGAAAAATTGATTCTCTAGTAAAACTCTTTTTAAAATGAACGTGTTAGAGATATAACAATTCGTGTTGTTTTTTCTTTAAGCTTTTAGGATGAATGGTTTCATGGTATGATATCGAAATTTTATGTCTGAAAGTTCTAGAGTTCAAAGTTCTTATTCTTTGTTTTTCTCAACATCTCAGGATTCATTAGCATAGATTGTGGTCTACCTCAAAATTCCAGCTACACTGAGAAGCACACAAGCATATTCTACATTTCTGATTCTGGATTCATTGACACTGGTGTAAGCAAGAGTGTATCAGCTGAATTCAAGATCAATCTTCAACAACAACTAAGCAATTTGAGAAGCTTTCCAAGTGGAATAAGAAACTGTTACAGAATAAATGTGACAAGTGCTACAAAATACTTAATCAGAGCTAGTTTCTATTATGGAAACTATGATGGGACAAATGTAGCACCAAAATTTGATCTTCATCTTGGTGCTAATTTCATGGACACAGTGAAATTCACCAATGCATCAGTTACCACATTCAGTGAGATCATTTACACTCCATTATTGGACTATATTCATCTTTGTCTAGTTAACACAGGCACAGGGACACCATTCATTTCTGCTATAGAATTGAGGACTTTGAAGAATGATACTTATGTGACTCAATCATGGGAATCGTTGGCACGCCTCCGGCGATTCGACTTAGGTTCCACCACCAACTTACAATACAGGTCAGTCCGTACGATTATTAGCACAATTACTTGTGTTACAAGGTACATTTGTTAATGTTCAAGATACCAGATGTTGTTTGATAATTATATTAGGAGAAAAAAAAATACAAAAAACAGGAAGATAAAATTTTTGTTTGGAGAAGAGTAGTACATGTATAGAAACAGATAAAATGTTTCTGTTCTAAAACAAATTTTGTCTTGTTTTCTTTTTTGAGACACTTATCAAATACAATGACAAGAATTTGTTTACAGAAGATAGATATTGTGTATATTCTAGGACTAAATTTGTCCAATTTTTTGTATTCAATTTCTATTTTGTCTTTGTCTTAGTATCTCCATTTTTGTGTCTGTATTCATTGTTGTGAGACATAGTAAACAAACATGGCCAAACATGGCCAATATTCCTATCATGAGAAGCAAAACAAAGCCTGAATGAATTCAAAACTGAAAAAAAATGGTGGTATGCAGGTACAAGGATGATATTTATGACAGAATTTGGGCACCACTAGGCTTTGATCTATGGACACAAATAAGCAGCAAACTCACCAATGATGAACTAACTCAGAATCATTACCAACCACCAACAATTGTAATGAGCACAGCCGCCATGCCAGTAAACGCTAGCGCTTCTTTCGATTTCTACTGGGATCCTGATAATGTGGATGAGCAATACTATGTGTTCATGCATTTTAATGAAGTTAAGAAGCTAGCACCAAATGAAACAAGATCATTCAATGTAACACTTAATGGAAAGTATTGGGGTGGACCTCTTGTACCTACATACCAATCAACATCCACCATTTTTAGTCCTTCAGCTTTGGCAGGAGAGTCTAGGTACTTGTTTTCGCTTCTCCGGACTGAGGATTCGACGCTTCCTCCAATCATCAATGCCATTGAGGTTTATACAGTGAAAGATTTCTCAAGACCAGAAACTTCACAAGATGATGGTATTTATGCCTTACTGTTGGTGAAAACTCACGTGCAGTTATTTTCGTGCGAAATTGATAATTAAGACTTATTAGATGACCATTTAGTCAAACATGTCAAATCATTTAATGATTCTCAACTACTATTTAATCAAACATGTCAAATCATTTAATGATTCTCAACTATCAACTTCACATGAAGACAACTGCACGTGAGTTATTTATAGTGTTATCTAAAGTTCTAAACATGAGTTTTATTTTCTTAGTGTCATGTTTGTGATTTTGACTTGCTATGGAAATTGGCTTGAGATTATTCTTTTGAACTCTTCTAGTTGATGCTATCACAAACATCAAGAAAGCTTATGGGGTGGCTAGAAATTGGGAAGCTGATCCATGTGGCCCCACAAAATACATTTGGCAAGGTCTAAATTGTAGTTATGATGGCAATGATCCCCCAAGAATCACATCCTTGTAAGTTGATTGTACCAAAATCATGAAGTTTACAGCAACAAAATTTATTATATATTTTCATGAACTCAAACCATCAAGTTTGGTGATATGGTTGGAAATGCAACCAGGGACTTGTCTTCCAGTGGATTGAAAGGACAGATATCATCTTACATCTCCAAGCTCAGTATGTTACAATACTTGTGAGTGCCTTAAATGGTGGAAATGAACCAAATCCATTCAACTTGCATTTTTCTCCACTTGAGGATTTAATATTTTAATACCAATAATGATGCATTTGAATTGCACCTTTTCAGGGATTTATCAAACAATAACTTAAGTGGATCAGTACCTGATTTCCTGACACAACTTCAGTCATTGAAAGTATTGTAAGTTAGTTCTTTTATCAGTGCATCAGTGTAAGTTTATTGGTTACAAAAGAGAAAATGTGTCATTATTAGTTCTGTTTTATCAGAAACTTGGGAAACAACAATCTCACAGGCTTAGTTCCCAATGGACTCCTTGATAAATCAAAGAAAGGTTCACTATCATTGAGGTATGCATATTGCATATGCTTCCTACTTATTAGAAACCAATAAATTCTTATGAACTTTCAAACTAAATAATCTTATCTTGATTATAACATTAGATTCTCTGAGTGGTGATGTTTTAATTCTTGATCTGGCCTCATTCTTGTTCTCAATCAAATGATAGTGTGGAACACAATCCAAATCTATGTGCATCAACTTCATGCAACCAACAAACAGGTGGTGCAATAAGCAACAAGAAGAAGAAGAACAACAACAATCACATAGTTATTCCCATTGCAGCATCAATTGCTGGGGTTTTGGTGCTTCTAGCAATTGTAGCAACAGCTGTTATCTGTGGACTTAAAAAGAGAAAGTCAAAAGGTAAACAATTTCAACTAACTACACATAGCCTTTTTTATTGTTGTGCCTTTTATCAACATTTTGAATTTGACAATTGAAACATATTATTGTGATTCTATTTGAATTTGTAAATAACTGAAACATTTTGCATGAAACTAGCAGCTGTGAACATTGATGAAGAACAAACTGCTCCAAATTTTTCAAAAATTGGACCCAACCAAAGACAATATACATTCAATGAAATTGTTAAGATCACCAACAACTTCAATAGAATTCTTGGTAGAGGTGGATTTGGTACAGTTTACCATGGACTAATTGGTGATACTCAAGTAGCTGTCAAGATGCTTTCACCATCGGCAGTGCGAGGATATGAACAATTTCTAGCAGAGGTTAGTGGCCAAAACCTGAAAAAAATGTTTCTGATCAAACCAAATATTTAGCTATATATCATGACATATAAGTGCCTTTTGTATTGCAGGTTAAACTTCTGATGGTAGTACACCACAGAAATCTCACTTCTCTTATTGGTTATTGCAATGATGAAAGCAATATAGGACTCATCTATGAATACATGGCGAATGGAAACTTAGAAGAACATCTTTCAGGTATGTTCAGGAAGATCAAAATTGCTTTGTTCTAAGATACATTCCATTCCAAGTCTTTACCACCTGTGCCAACTCTCCTTCGCCTACTAAAATAATACGATTACACAGGAAAAAAGAACAATGCAAAGTTGTTGTCATGGGAAGATAGACTCCGAATATCAGTGGATGCAGCACAAGGTAAAGCAATGAGAACCAACCTTGTAAAGTTTTTATGAGTCTTCATATTTATTTATTTTTGATGAAATGTTATAATGTCAGGATTGGAATATCTGCATAGTGGTTGCAAGCCACCTATAATCCACAGAGATGTGAAATGTGCAAACATTTTATTAAATGAAAACTTTGAAGCAAAATTGGCTGATTTTGGATTATCCAAACCTTTTCCCACTGAAGAAGGCACACACATTTCAACTGTTGTTGCTGGAACTCCTGGTTATTTAGATCCTGAGTAAGTGATTGTATGAAATTATGAATCATTGGAAGACTTTATTGAAAAAAACTAAAAACTCTACTTACTAAAACCATGTGATCTGCCTTGTAGGTATCGCGATTCAAACAAGTTGGCAGAGAAGAGTGATGTTTACAGCTTTGGAGTAGTTCTTTTGAAGATGATCACAGGTCAAGCAGCCTATGTGAAAATGCAGGACGAGGACAACAAGCCTCACATAAGTTCTTGGATTAGTTCCATGCTTTCCAATGGAGAGATAAAGAGCATTGTTGACTCAAAGTTACAAGAAGATTTTGACAGCGGCTCTGTGTGGAAAGCTGTTGAAACAGCAATGGCTTGTGTGGCATCTAGTTCTAACAAGAGGCCTCACATGAGTGATGTTGTGACTCAGCTAAAGGAGTGTTTGGCTGCAGAATTAGCACGCAAAAGAACTGATCATGCCACTGAACAAAGTGATTCACTTGAGAGTGACTTGGCTTCCATAAGTGTCACTACAACTGAATTTGAACCCATAGCTAGGTAGTTCCTTCAAGATGCCATCAATGGAGTGTTGCCATTTCTGTTTTCGTTTCAATCTTGCTTTTTTTTTCCTCTGTTTTTTAAGGCTATGGGATAAGCAACTGTGAATTTGATTATTACATGCTTTGATGCATTTTTTTCCCCATGTATTTGACATTTGCTTTTGTACAATTCTAAAGTATAAGAAAATAAATAAAGGAGGGTTAACTTCAATTCAGATTGTTCTTATAGAAATTACTCCCTCATTCTTAAATAAACGTGCGTTCTTAAGTTTATTTTACCATAAATAACTATCCACTTTAACAAATCAATGTAACATTATTATTCGGTTTTAGTTATACCTCTAAATTAATCAATGAATGAGAATAAACTAAAAAATAATATTGTAAGTAACTTTTTAATTTTTATAACTCAACACATGTTAATATTCTTAATTGAAGCGAAATTTTAGAAGTGAACAATAAAGGTAGAGTATGGTAATTGAGAATTGTACTTTTGATATTTTTTTTTATCAGAATTGTACTTTTGATTTTTTTTCCCTTTCTAAATCCGTTCTTGGTAAATAGAGTTCAAACTTGAAAAACAAATAAATAAATAAATAAAATACTGATTCAATAGCCAATAACCAAAATGGTGTATCAAATGCAGTGTTACTTACAGATAAATCATATCCAACATCATAGAAACGAATATGTCAATGCATAACTGAACAGAATCCACATCATATTCCGAATAATCATTTATCACCCCAAATTAATTTTTAAAAATGACAATGGAAGAAGGGTAAGACATGCCTATGTTCAGCCAATAGAGCAATCCTATAAAAGAAAAACCAAAGATACCACACTAAATATTCAGTAATAATAACTTCAGTCACCACACTCTCCATAGATATCACCAACCACAACCGAGAACAGATGCTTCCTTCAAAGGGTATGTCTAAAAGATCTAAAAACTGTGTAAGACAAGAAAGAGAGATCAGCCAATGTACACAATTGCAAGCTTTGAATTTTCAAGCATTGATCCTTTTGCTAGAATCCCAATCCTCATTTTACAACTTAGAAAGATAAATGATTCACATGACTGATTCCCATATTTCCAAGTTCCTTCAATGTTCACCGCAAGCTTGTTTATTCCTAATACAGACCTAATCCTCATTCCCTGTATTGATAATTGATTATGAAGATTCTTGCAGCCTATACATGGTGATTTCCTGCTGCTTAAAGTATCGTCTATCCTCTTCATCAACCAACACAAGATTTAAGAAGTACTTGACACTGAATTTGTTATTGATGTTCCTATGTGTTGGTGTGAGCTCATAAGGACTGAGGAACAATCTGATTGGGATGGATTCACCTGTGAAATTAACCACACATCAATCAACGCATTTACGGCATATATGAAGTACCTTCCGCTGAGATGTCCATTATAACTTTAGTGTTACTCTTCAGTAGTTTTCATTGTGAAATTGTAATTTATATTCAGATTGATGCATGAATTATCCTTGAACAATAGATGTAATGTGCATATGCTATTGTGAGAACAACTAATTAATTATACTAAGAGGTGAAATGTATTCTATGAAGATGAAATCAGCTATTTGAATAAACATTTTTTACTTCAGAAATTGGTTTTGCTAATTGCTTGAGATTTGAGCAGTAAACATTATATAATCTTGGTTGTGTTCTTATATCTAATTCAATGTACTCTTCAATTTTTGCTGGACATCAAAGTATGAAACCATTAACATTAAGAACACTATTTTCTGGCCTAACAATAATTATTGTCCCATGTCATAATAGATTTTTAAAAGTCTTAGTTGGCTACCAAGGCCTAAACAATCATCCTTCTTGTAATATTTATGTTAGCTCTATAAACATGCGCTGGTTTTATGTAGTTGAATTTGCACTGCGGGCAAATTGCAAAGGAATGTGTAACATGAGATGTTGCTAACTTATTCCTTTTTATTTGCTAACTTATCAAGATTTTATTGCAACATGAGATGTTGCTAACTTATTCTACAAGCATTATTCCATGATGAGTAAAAATCTTGAATTCGTAATGTAATTCATTCCGTTAAAATTCACTTTCATTTTACTTGATTCAGTAATACTTCTAATTAAGAGTGATGTATCGATTTTATCCCCAACGTTTTCGTCCTATTTAAATCCTAACGTTTCAAAATCGTCCCAATGTTATCCTACTGTCAACTCTGTTAACAAATCACTAATGACAGGACAACATTGAGACAATTTTGAAACGTTAAAGACTTAAATATGACGATTTAAACGTTATGGACAACTTTAGAACTTATCCCAAACGTTGAGAACAAAACCAATACTTTACTCGAATAAAATATTATTTTGGAAATATGGGGAAAAGGGGTTTTTCTCCAAAATGAAGAACCTACCTCTGACAGGCGCACCATCCATCAACTCAAATTTAGCCAATGTTTCTGTCTCAACATGGGTATTGGTTCCAGATCCTGTTGATTCTCTACGCCTAATCTCAAGATCCATGTTTTTTATCTTGATTCTGACAAGTAGAAAGTAAATCTTACCAATGATGACATCTTTTAGATGATACCTGAAAAGTTGAAATTTCAATTAGACTCTGCTATTTTTCTACTCTTTCAACTGTCAACTAAAAATTTGGTAGATGAGAGAAAATCATTCTCAATATATATATGTTGCTATTTCTAGCACTTGAAACACTTAAGAGTGTAAAGTATTTTTTCCATCTTGACCAATTATTATTACACACATTTAATAAATAAAGGTATTAAAAATCATTTCGGATCATTTGTCATAATTAACAGGAAACATATAAGTTGTTACAGCTAACAAGGTATAACAATAAATAACTTTCATATTCCAAGCTGCACACAGAAACTTAATGGGAGTTGACTTGGTACATAATTAAAGGAAATAACATGATATATAAAAGAGAAAATATATGCAACTCCAGTCATATGGTCTATCAACGTGTTCAACTTACTTGCTCTTGTTGTATTCAAATTCAATGTGTAGACAATCTTCAATGCCAACTTCCATCTGTATGAGCCATAACATTATGCTAATATAACGAATTAATGTCCGATAAGGAAGATGTTAGATAATCATAAGGCAATAGCTGCATGTGCCTATAGGCCTATACGGACTATATCAATGAGTAAATGAAAGGAAATGGGTTACAACACAACTGCATTTTACTATCGTACGGGTTCATTATAGTTTTAATTGATGGTCAACAAGAGCATGAACCACTATCACAATTACATGATGCCAAACTTCGTGCTAGTAACCATTGAAATTCAATTGTTGTGTTATTGAACTCACCTTGATGCTATTATTAATTGTTGGAGGCGGACTGTAGTTGCGAACCTGAACAATGAAAGTAAAAATAAGTACAAAAATTGTTGGAATAGGATGGTAAAAAAATACATTGACTTATTCAACATATACAGACAACACACTCTTTTGGATGTGGAGCAAGTGTATTCATATACAAGTATAGGCATATCAAAATATCAACCGGAAAATACTATAGTTGTGATATGATCATATATACACTTTTTTTTTTTTTTAAACATATGTGGGGACTGTTTAAGCAAATGTAGAAGTATACTTTACATCTACATCCAACACATAGAACGATACAACAAAATAACAATGATGTCAAATTGTCAATATATCAGTAAACAAATCAAATCTACTTTACTAATAGAGAACATACCACAAAATCCTGGTACTCTATTATGCTTCCTGCATAACCACGATTAATGGTCACTTTCAAGACATACCTGGAAATTAAAAATGCATTAAAACATTACATAATATCATATTAAAGATCCTACAACCTATTATTTGCAAAGCAAGCATTCCTTATCGATGAGCAACAAAAACCAAATGCATATAACTTAGAAAAATCATACCTGAGCCTCACATTGACTCCATTGTATGTTTCATATGGCATTTCAACAGTAGAAAACTCAAAAGGATATGTTTTCCTTTCATAGATTTCTCCAGGAACATCCAGTTCTCTTACTGCAAAGGATAACAAAATGAAAAGCTATCATTTATCAACAGTACAAAAGTAACTAACTTGAGCATTAAAACAATAGCTAACTCCAATGATTTAGAATATGTCACTATAGAATAAAAGAGACAGATAATCAATTACCAAGGGAAGTAAAGTCATAAAAGTTTCCTCTGTCGAAATACATCTCTGCATAGTGAAACAAAACCAAAAGGAACTTTGAATTAGTAATAAAGTCACATTTCTTTGAAGGATTGACAAGGTAAATCATTCTAAGTAATTGCAGCAATATTATATGAAGTATGACATTAAATAGTGATATTAGACAAAAACAAAAGATTTTCAAGTATCCACCATTTAGACTTTACACACTCAAAATGACACATCAAACAATTATAATAATTAGTCAGGTAGGAACCTATTTGTCCAAGGAGTTCAACTTTTACACCATTGTGATCAATCTTCTTCCCTTGCATTGGTTCTATTGTAACCTAAACATGGCAACAAATAGTTAAACATTCCATACTGCAGGGGTTAACAGGACAAGATATCAACAGATATTCAACAATAACATCATGGGATTAACATAAACTCAACATTTTATAGTACTACAGATATTAACAAACATAATACCTTCCCAACAATGTTTTCTTGACTTTGGAAAAGTGGGACTGTAACTGTTTGTCCATTCTCTTTTTTAAATGGAACCTAAAAACCACAATTATAAACACAAGAAGTCACTAATATGAGCCTCTGGGAAGCTGCTTTATTGAAAGGTCATTAAGCATTAATAGTGAAGTATTTGTGAAGCACTTCAGCATAGCTTCAAACCAAATTACAATTGCTCCCCCTGAACTTATACCAGGCATCAAGCTCAGCCCTTTTGTAACGACATCACAGATATCAATTAACTTGACGTAAATCACTACTATGGTTCATATCATCATATTAGTTAAGAAAGTGGCTCACCTGCTTCCGGTTTTTCCCATCGTTAAATGTGATCAAAACATTACAAGCTGGCTTGAAAGCTCCAAGAAGGTAATTCTGTTTGTTTTAATTCCCCAAAATGGTAATCAATGAGAGAGGCCACAACCAACACCAAAATTAAACGAATCAAGGTTAAAATAGAATGAATAACAAAAGAGACACAATCTTTCAACCAAAAAATGAACAGTAACAAAGTAAATAACACTCACCATTCTGTTCACAGTTCAATCTTTTCACTACCTCAGCACCTGTGGAACACAATCTTGCATTAGAAATTTTCACCATTACAAGATCAATGGCATGCAGACACAAACAAGAAATTTTCCTAATCAAATTTTTCACCTCAACATGACAAATTAAAATCACTCAATGACCAAGTCTGTATCCCAAATCATGCTCAAAAATCCAAAAACTATATACAACCATAGCTCATGTTATCAACCCTAAAACCTAAATCCAATCGAAATTCGAGTGATAATGGAAGGGATCAATGAAAACACCGTACCGTATATCGAGATCACGTCTATGAGTTTCGATTTGGCGGGTTAAGGATCGGAAATGATGGAGAGATCTGAACTGTTCGATGCAATGAAAAAGCGATCGAAGAAAAGAGCATTATTCAAAGGTGGTGATAGGCATCGAGCGATGATGGTTAATTGGTGAATAGGAAGAATTTGAAAAGGAATCTGCAACGCAGTGAGCCCTAACACGATGCAGGAAGAAGAAGTCACACTTCGTTTGCGTTTTCTTCTGTACTGTGTTTCCAAGGTTTAAACGCATCGTCGTTTTTCTCTTTTGGTTCATTTATTTAAGTATTTAATTTAACTGTCCATTTTTTTTTTCTTACCCTTAGTTTCATGCTCTTCTAACTAGTAAAAAGAACCAATATGAAATTATCCACACAATTTCAGGAAAAAAAATAGGAGTAATTTTTTTTCCTTAAATGCTCAATTTAAGGGTTTAATCTTTATATACTATCAATATCAATATCAGTATAAACTATAAACCTTGTTTGCACTAATTTCATATAGTTACAGAGGTAAAAATTAAAAATATAATATTTCTGTCTGTCAAAATTTAAATTTGAGAGTACAAAATCTGTATTAATAATAATTAGATGTCAATAATAATGTGATAAAAGATTTTCATTTTTAAACATATTGCTAACTTTTTTGCTTCATTTTAAACATATTGCTAACTGATAAAATATTTTGGTTATTTTATTTTAACAAAATTGATAATGATGAAGGTTAGCGTGATATAGAGGAAGGTTTAGTTTTGGTCAACAAAAAAGGTTAGCTCTTAGCAGTTAACGGCACTTATCTTTTTTTTTTTTTCAACAAGGTTTTTTACTTTTTGTTACCCATGCTATCTTCGAGTTCGATAGAACAATGATTAATCCATTAAAGACTAATCTATCACATATCGAAATTCTATTTTAGAATTTGCTGCTGACTAAAGAGTTGTTGCATGCACAATGTGAGATAGAGGTGATTGGTGAGTACAGGTAACAGGTATCCGATTACCCGTTTGAACCTAAACCGAACTATTTAAATTAGTTCTAAAATAAGCAAATAATCTGATCCGATTCGAACCAAACCAATGATTCTGTCTAGTAATTGATCTGAATAACGATTTTAGGGGTATGAAACCCAAACCAACCCGTAGTCCAAATCATATATTAATTAAATAAAAAATTTTTAAATATATATGTTTTTAATAATTTTGAGTTTCTCTCTATTACATTTTTGTATTTAGCTTTTAATGTGCTTGGTGTTTAATATGTTTAGATTTTAATGTGTTTAGTGTTTAATATGTTTAAATTTTAATGTGTTTAGTGTTTAATATGTTTGGATTTTAATGTTTTTAGTATTTAATATATTTGGATTTTAATGTGGTTAGTTGTTAATATATTTGATATTTAATATATTTGGATTATTTTTATTGATTTTACATGTTTATTATACTTACAGAATTTTTAATATAAAAATTTCTTTTTTTATGAATTTTTGTTTGGTATCCAATTATCCGAACCGAACCAATATGTTCTTAATCGATTTTGTTTGATTTGGATACATACACAAAAAAACATAAATCTGAATCAAACTAAACCAATTACAATTCAATTGGTTCAATTCTAATTTCACCTTAAACTTGAACCAACTTAAACCATACTCACCTCTAATATGAGATTTAAATTATCGACACTTGCTTAAAAAGGACTAGCGAGCTAATTACTAAACCAACTCAACCTTTTTTTTTGTATTTAAACGGGGCTAAAACGCCCAAAAGGAAAAAAACCAGAAACTAAATACAGATAAAACGGGGTAAGGTAGCCCCTCTCTCATCCTCCTGGAGAATGCTAACTAACTCTGGAAATGGATAGTCCCAGAACAAAAACCCAAAATCAAGATCAATACTCTTCTTAGCCAGGCAATCTGCACACTTGTTGCCTTCCCTGTAGTTATGTACAAAAAAAATTCTCCAATCAAATTTTTTCAGCTCACTAATCCTTCTAATAAGAGAATTAGGGTGCCTTTCTAACTTTCTTTCCTCATTCAATAACTTCACCCCTCCCTCTGAGTCACATTCTACCATTATCTTCTTCATCCCCAATTTCCTTGCCATGTTCAGCCCTTGCACAACACCCCACAGTTCGGCGATGAGGGCATAGCAGTTTCCAATCGTGTGAGTGAAGCCCGCAACCCACTTCCCGTTCTCATCCCGCAGGAGGCCGCTGCGCCCCGCCTTGCCCGCATCCCCTCCCGATGCTCCATCGACATTAAGCTTCAGCCATTCCTTCGGCGGGGGTTTCCACCCCACCCGGCCCAGTCTTCTCGCCCGCGCTTTTCCCACCAGGTAAGCTTTTTCAAAAGCTTTGTTAATTTCCTGAATTTCTTTGATGATTTCTGTGTATGGCTGGATTGGTCTTCTGTAGTTGTCCTCATGATTTTCCTTATTTCTCCAAAACCAGATTTTTGAGCATGTAACCATGTATATATCCTTCCAATCTATATTTTGGTTCTGTCCCAGTTGTTTTGTTAGGTTAGCTTCCACCCAATCTCCCCAATTAAGACTGAAGAATTTCTGCAATTCCATAGGATTAAGAAAATTAACCCAAATTGTTGATGCTTTAGGACAATCTCTGAATAGGTGTAGAAGATCTTCTTGCACTCCTTGGCAAACCTTACAATCTCTACTTCCACCAAACAGTCTTGCTATTCTCTGATTTGTAAGAGTTCTCTTATGCATAACAGTCCACATAAAAACCTTGACTCTTTGGGGGCCTTTCCAACTCCATAGGTGACTCCAAATAGTTTTATTGGGTTTGCTCCAATTGTTTAGAGCTTTGTAGGTCGATGCAATCGAGAAATCTCCCTCTTCATTATGCTTCCACCCTTTTCTATCCTCATCTGCCTCAGAATGAGGAGGGTATGTTGCTGTAATTTTCTGGACAATCTCTTCTGGCAGATAGGTATTGAGTTTTATCCGGTTCCATTCTCCATTCTCTTCCACCCATTCTGAGACAAGGCTATTGCTATCTGAAATCTGTGTTTTGGCACTCTCTTGCAGTGCTCCTACCCCTTTAAGCCAGTGATCATGCCAAAATCTAGTACCCCTTCCATTCCCAATAAACTTAATAGTGTTTGATTGAAAAGTTGGCCACATCTTGAGAACTTCTCTCCAGAAGCTTGAATCTGTGTTTCTACTTTGCGTGTCATCATCAATTAGGTTCCCATCACAGTATTTGTGTTTAAGGACTTTCACCCACATCTGCTCTGGGTTTTCATCCATTTGCCATAAAATTTTTATAAGGAAAGCATCATTCATGGATGATAGCTTCCTGAACCCCAATCCTCCTTCGTGCCTTGGGAGACACATAGTCTTCCATCCAATCAGGTGCAATCTTTTTTTATTTGGTTCGTCTCCCCATATGAAGTTTCTTTGAAGTCTTTTCACCTCTCTACAAACTCCCTTAGGTACCCTTTCGTGCTGCATCTGGTAGTTCAGAATCGGACTAATAGTTGATTGTGCAAGTGTTAACCTTCCTGCCAAAGAAAGACACTTAGTCTTCCAGCCTTTAAGTTTGCTTTGAACCCTTCTCACTATATCCTTATACCTCTCCTTTCCTTCCCTTTTGTCAGAGATGCTTGCTCCCAAGTATTTTCCTAGCTCTTTCTGTTCTTTAAATTTAGACAAATTTAGAATATCCTCCCTTGTGCTTCCAGCTGTACCCTTAGAGAACACAATAGCAGTCTTCTGTTCGTTTATTTTCAACCCCGAAGCATTGCAAAAAATTTCCAAGACACCTTTTATTCTTGCCATTTGGTCTTGTGTTGCTTCCGCAAAAAGAAGAAGGTCGTCCGCAAACATAAGATGGGAAATTTTTGGTCCATCTCTACCCACCCCAATCGGCTTCCATTCCCCGTCCAGCACATTTTGTTCTATGAGATGCGAGAGCTTGTCCATGCACATAACGAACAAGTAGGGCGAAATGGGATCCCCTTGTCTCAATCCTTTTCTTGGAATAAATTCTTCCATCTTATTCCCATTCCAAATAACATTGAATGATACCGTGCTCACGCATTGCATTATAATCTCGACCATCTTATCCGGCAATCTGAATTCTTCCAATCTAGTCTTGAGAAAATCCCAACTCATCCTGTCATAGGCTTTTTCGAAATCTATTTTGATCGCCATGAATTGTTTTCTCCCCTTCATTCTCTTCATAGTGTGAATAAGCTCCTTTGCAATGATGATGTTGTCTTGAATTTTCCTTCCCGGTATGAAACTTGACTGGTGCGCCGCTATTCTGTCATTCAAGTGTGGTTTTAACCTTTCCACTAGCACTTTTGTTATGACCTTATAGCACACATTGCATAGTGCTATAGGCCTGAACTGGTTAATCAGCTCTGGATTGTTGATCTTAGGCACCAAAGCAATGAGGGTGGAGTTTGCTTGTCTGATAGTTTCTGGATTCTTCCAGCACATATCTATGAATTCCTGTACTTTTCCTTTCATGCTGTCCCAGTTACTCTTATAGATGAGAGCAGGGAATCCATCACTTCTAGGTGCTTTCAGGGAGCCAATGCTGAAAATGGCTTTCCTCACTTCTTCTTCATTTGGAGGTGTTATGAATCTCCTGCAATCATCATTGGTAAAATCAGGTGGGGCATAGTATTTTAATTCAAAAGGAACAGTCATTACCTCATTTTGATAGATATTTTTGAAGTGGTTAATAATGTGGTCTCCTAGCTCCTCCTCTTCTTCGATCCACTCCCCATCTGTTCCTTTGAGCTTCATAATTCTATTCTTCCCCCTCTTGACAATTATTTTAGTATGGTAGTATCGGGTGTTTCTATCTCCATCCACGATCCAATTCTCCCTAGATTTCTGCAACCAAAAAGATTCCTCTTTGTCCAGAATGTCATCTAGCTCTCTATTAAGTTTTTGCTCTAGATCTTCAAGGTAGGGATTCCTTCCGTAGCTATTGCTTCTTTGAATTCCTTCAATTCTATTAAGAAGTCTCCTTTTTGTTTTGAAAATGTTGCCAAAACTGTTCTTGTTCCATTCTTGGAGGTCCTCTTTGAGCTTATTGAGGGCACTGCAAAGCGAGGCCTGATTGTTCCAACTGTCGTTAAAACAGTTCTGAAATTCTGGGTGAAGAGCCCACATAGCCTCAAACCTAAAAGGGTTTGTTGTTGGCTATATGTGTAACTCTCTCTGTTTTAATCAGCAGCGGGTGGTGATCCGATCTTCTTCTCGTAAGCACCTCGACAGTAGCATCATGGAATCTCGTTCTCCACTGATTATTAGCCAGACCTCTATCTAGTCTCTTAAAGACCCTCTCTTGTCCCTCCCATTGGGGTCCTCTCCAGGTGAACCGGGAGCCGATGAAACCGAGATCAATTAGCCCACTTTCATTGATCCAATTAGCAAACCGGTTACAAGCATTAAGGTCAATAGCCGCTCCACCTTTTTTCTCTGAGCTGTCCTTGATCTCATTGAAGTCCCCTGCTATTAGCCATTCGCCTCTCATAGTGTTGGCTATATCCATAAGCTTTGGCCAGATCAATCTCCTCATTTGATAGTGTGGATTAGCATAAACCGCAATAAAGAACCATTCTTTCTTTCCATCTTCTTGTATTTTAGTGTGAATAAATTGTGCATGGAATTCCACTATGCTAATATTCAGGTCTGCTCTGTTCCAACAAATCCATATCCCTCCTGCAAAACCCTGGGCTTCTTTCCAAATATAGTTGTTAAACCCAATCTGTCTAATAACATTCTTTGCATTCTTTCCACTGCATTTAGTTTCTAACAAGATAGAAATATCAGGCTTGTGTTGTCTGATTATTTCTTTGAACGTTCTTCTAAAAGCACTACTTGCTGCTCCTCTGACATTCCAAATTAAACTAATCATTAAAAAGATTGGAAGGGAAGTAAAAAACAAAACAAAATATTTAAAACAGGCATTCAATAAAAGCACAGGAAGCCCAACACCTGGCACCCTAATTGTCATCCATTTTAGCGTCCTCAAGAGCACTGATGTGGGGAGTAGTGAAGTCTACCCCCTCCAGCAATCTTATATTCAGGTCTTCTGTCTCTTCCTCCATTTCCATGGGAGCTGGACTATTTTCCTTTGTATTATCTAAGTCAGGTGGTCTTCCATTGGTTGGAGTGTTTTGATTTGATAATTCAATGCCTTCATCCATAGTGCATTGGGTAGAATCAACTACCCTAAACCAACTCAACCTACTACCTAGTTAAGAACATTTTTTTTGTCTTGAAAATTTATCACACTTATGAAGTGATGGAGACAATTCCAAAAACTAAATGGGCTAAAGTAGCGTAGGCCCAAATAGTAAACATAAGCCCCAAATCAATATAAGCCCAATATGTAAAACTCTTTTAATTTTATATTTTGGGTAACTTTTTGGAGTGATTTTAAATTTTTTACTCTCAAATGTACTCGCACTAATATTTTAATAGATTTTGTTTTTAGAAAAGATCACGTAATTATTATTGGTGTTAAATTTGTTTTGAATTTTATTATATAATTAATATTATATTATCAATACTCCTACATTATTATTATTATCACACTATGCTATATATATAAGATCTAATCATCAAGGAAAGTATATATGACCAACCTTCAAATAATGTTACAATTATTTTTTTTAGGTATTGATTAATGTTATAATTTGAAGAACAAAACAAGTAAATTACCTGGGTCCAACTAGGAGTGAGGCCCACATATTTAACAATGGTGTACAAGTTGTGCATGTGTTCACCAATCAGCAATAATTTCCTCAAGAGACGCACAAGTGATTCTAGGTATTAGTGACTATGAGTTATTATGGCATTCATTTTAAAGACGTGCTTAATGATGCATATAATGGAGTAATAATAACGAAATTAAAATAATCTAAATTGTATGACAATAGCAGAAAATCTAGCTTGCACGAGACCCACATTAAAAAGTTTTGTTGCATATACATGTCGTTACATAAGCATCATCATTAACAATATCATTAGTTAGATTATATTAGTTTCAAAAGTACAACTATATAACATTGCTTGTTAAGAGACAAACACTCAAGGCCAAAAAAATGAAGAGAATAGACATAAAGATGCACGTGGCGAGCAATGCATGCGTTTTAATTTGGGAGTGATTTTCATTTGTTTCAAGATCAGAGCACGCTTAATTTGGGATTTGGGTTGAATCAAGGACAAGAAGACAGGACCACTGATTTTTCTCACTAATCCTAAGGGAATGTCTCTTGCATTGGTTACTTAACAAACAACATTATTTAATAATTAATAATTAATAATGATCCTCATAAATTAAGATCACAAATGGAAAAACGAAGGGAATTGGGAGTTATATGAGTGTAATTTTGATAAAGTGTTTTATACTGTCATTTAATAACCTCTATTTTTTTTGTAATTATTCATGTAATTCACGTAAAAGATAATTATTTTTATGAATATAATGTTATGTAATTAGTTATATGTGTAAAATTATTTTATACTAACAGTGTATGAAAATTATATTTTATATATATTTAATTATTTACAAGATATATATCATATGTCTATACTTACAATTTGATTTTAATTAAAAAAATAAAAGTTAATTATTTATATCATTTAAACTAAAATCTTTATGAATACTAAAGCTCACCAGAATAATAAAACCTATCATAAAATAATAAAAACTGATAATGCCAATTTTTTTATAAATTTATGTAAATATATAACATAAAAAGATTACATAAAATTTATAATTTAATGTTTAGAATTTAGAGTTTAAGGTTTAGTTAGCTAGGAATGTTAAATATGTGTTTTTGTTGTAATTGACGTTTGATATTCTTATTTTTTATAATAGTATGTGGTAATTATATTATTAACTTAAATAAATGGGAATTTTATTATATAAATACATTAATAACTTCACAACTAAAAAATATACCAATCATACTATATTGGTCTTCAAACCAGTATTGAACAGAAAAAACTCAATTCCAAAAGGTTACAGTTACAAATATTATACAGACTTTACTATTGAAAGATGTAAAAATTATAATAACTAATTAATCATTCAACACTTATATCATCATCATATCTCGCCACTATATATATATATATATATATATAGATTATGAAGCTCAAAAATAAGTTAACCATAATTGTCATTGCTAGTAATGAAATGAAATTAGATATCACAGCAGGGTTTATAATAAGTTGACCCCATGTTACATTATTTTCCACCAAAACCAAGCTAATAATAATAATGATAAAAAAACAAACACTTGATTATTGATATCAAAAATGAATTTGAGAATGGAAGGAAGGGTTGAAAGAGAATACAAAACTATTATAATTATTATAATCCATTGCTTCAACTTTAGTAGTGTTGTTCCCTAAATTTTCAAGTGCCTTAACCTGTGACCTTAAAAACTTAAGATAATTTGCAGCTTCATCAAGCATTGATGCAGTGTCCATTTTGGTTCCACCAGGAACAATCTTCTGCAAAACCCTGATTTTTTGGCTTATTTTCTCTCTTCTTTGCCTTGCAGCCACAGTTTGTGGATCACTTGAAACTCTCACATTCTTCCTCTTTGGCTTCTCAATCACTTCATCTGAGTCTAACAAGTTCACCGGCCTGAATGCTGCTGCTCTGTATATCATTTCCTTCATTTGTGCTATGGCCTCTGGATCAGCTTCTTCTTCAGTGGTTGAAGTTGATGACATTGTTGCTGATGCTTCATTTGGGATTTGGAAACTTATTGTTGATGAAAATGGAGTCTTTTCCCATCTGGGTTTCTTGGATCTTGGTGGATTCTCTGAGATAATCATGAAACTTGTTTATCAGTATCACCAATAAGCTACCATATGTAAATACTATCATTATTATTATATACTAGTGTATTAATAAGTGCTACAGTACGGCAAACCAAGGATTAATCTGTGACGGATCAAAATTCTTTTTAAAGGTTTGCTTATGACAATGAATTGTTGTATGCACAAAGCGAGATTTGAACTTCTGACACTTGCTTAAGTAAACTAATTATTAGATCAGCCCAAGTTGGTTACTCTCTTATTTATTAAATATGTGTAAGATTAATAAAAGAAAAATAAATTTAAAATGACAAGTAAACTATAATTTAATTAAGAGGGTATTGGATTATCTGTTATTTCTCATGTTTTTTAACAATATAATTAGCTATCAGAATATCAAACTTGTTATAACAGTATAATCAAATTTTTGCATGAAAATCAAATATAAATATATGTATATATACAATGACTTATTTTTAGTGTTCATGTAGGATTATAGATGTTTATTGAGAATTAAGATATAATTAGAGAAAATATTATTTTAAGTTTTCAAATGCATAACAGAACTACTAACATATATATTAGATATTCAGAGAGAATAAAACTTTATTTGGAGTACCTATCTTGATAATTGGTGATTGATCCTTATTAGTGATAATAATAGGATTGAATTGTCCTTCTTGGTTGATGTATTGTTGATGATCTGAGGAGTTTTGATGAGAGCATGGAAGCATAGTAGAAGCATCATTATTATTGTTGTTGCTTTCAGATTCAGCAGAGGAAGCAGCATCAGTAGTGGAACTACTCAAGTTCCACAAGTAGTTTTTGCAATCATCATCAGATAACAAGATCTTTGAAATCCCATCATTATCATCATCATTAGTGTTGCTATTTGTAGCTGATGAAATCAAACAATGATGATGATGATCATGTTGCTGTTGGGCCATGTTGAAATCTGTCATGTACTTACCACTTATCTGGTAATAATTATCCATGTTGTAAGGTCCATTTTCTGATAGTGACATTATGGCTGAAGATTTCACTATTGTTGCTGCATCTTGCTGCTGATAATTAATCAAATGTTCTGAATTTGGGTATGTAAGAATTATTTCTTGGCTTTGTTGTTGTTTGCTCCATAAGATTGGTGTGTTATTTCTTGCAATTTGTGAAGTTGCATCATCCCAATTGAGACCATCCATAATAGAGTTGAATGAAATTATGAACACTACTAAATCACCTATCACATTAATTCAAGACTATATTATATATATCAGAAAAAAAAAGAATAAGAAAATGGTATGTCACAATTATATATATTAAGGTATAAAATAAAAACAATTAGGCCTTACCCTTTTTGCAGTTCTAGATCCAGCTACTACTTGATCAAATCTTCAATTTCAGCAACTGATTAAACAGAACTCAATTCAACTTTTGAAGATTGAAGATTGTAATGTTATTAGTAGTAAAACAAGTACAAAAAGACAACTACTACTAATAAATTTTTAATACTATATGCATTCTAGCTTATATAGTCACAAGAAAATAAAATAATCAAGTAATTAATTAGTAGTACTGAGATTGATAATAATAAAACATAGACTAGATACATTGGCCAAAGAGACAAGAGAATAGAATGAAGAGTGAGACAACAAGTTTGTACCTTGAGCTGCTGCCATTGAAGACCAAAAATCTGAATGCTGATACAATTTGTGTGTGTTTTGTTGTGGAGAACCTTGGAATAGGTAGGAAGAACAAATGGAACATTACTTTTATAATAAAAACAAATATTGGAATTTGAGCAATTACGTCAGGAAAACTCTATAATAAATATACCCACTACTTGACTAAAGAATTAGGAATATAATATACTAGAAAAAATAATATTATGATAAAAAATAATATCATTTGTATATTTTATTTGGTAGGACAAAATAACTTATATAAATATCTAATCATATGTTACTATAACAGGGAAATAAAATATTTGACCTTATTATTAGTGAATTTCTAAGAAATTGTACAAATATTAATGTTTGATTAAATAAAATGTAAAATTATTTATATACTTGTTTAAAAATTAAACTTTTACAATTATAAGCTTTGATAATTCTAGAGAAGTGCAGTCACTGCAGTGTTTTTTGAAAATAAATAAATAAGATAAAGCATTTTTATGAGGCAGAATAGAATAAGCTGGACCTATAAGGCTATATTGAAAGATGTGAAGCATGAAATATTTTATTTCTTTTTGGATTCTTTTCAAGTGGCTGGGGCATGTTCTGACCTCTTTTTGGGTGGTTGAGTGAAGAGTGAAGACTGAAGTGTAAACTCAAAAGCATCTGTTAACTACAATAATATTTTTTTTTTTTGAATAATATAAAAGATTTTACTGTTAATCATGGTTTTAATCATAGGCTGTGATGTTCTCACTTTCTACTGCAGTTTACAGTGATTGATTATTTGTTTGGTAGCAAAAATAAATTAACAAAAATAATCACCAATGAGTTATAGCTCAAACTGCATAGATCTTCAATACTCACCTAAAAAATTGTAAGTTCGAATTTCTCTATTTTTGATTAAAAAAATAATAATCAAAATTTATCTTATTTAATATTTATTAAATTATTATAACATTATTTAATTAGTTCTGACAGTTTAATAAATATTAAATAAAATAAAATTTTGATTTTTTTTTTGTTTTTTTGGTATTCCTGATTTTGTTATATGTAGTTATGTACCATTATAAAGATTCAAGGAAATTAATTATTACAGCATAGAAAAGTGTAATAATTTATATTCTTTTCTCATGCATATACATACATCTTCGGAAATTAAAATAAAATTCATTTCATTCATTTATGTAGTTCTCCATATTAACAACTAGAAGTTAGTGTAAATCTTCTTTTATTGTTAAGATCATTGTTAGAATTAATGAACATATAGAATAAAAAAAGTGTATACATGCATGCAAGATCTGAAGTTTGTTAGAGGAAAAAGTGCAATACACACAATCTGAAATAAATAAAGATTTACAAATAAAATAGTATATATGTTTTCATAGAGTTATTTAAATAAATAGTGGTCATTATTGAACCTTATATAGTGGAAAATATGGCTAGATAGAGAAAGCAAATTGCCTATGAAAATGTGGAATTGTGCTCCATCTCGTTCACATTATTGCCAGCTCAGCTTCTGAACCTTAGTTTAGTAAATGTTATTGCGAAGATTTTATAATTATTTTTATATATAGATATATTTTTTATTATTAGATGATAAATTATAAGATTTAATTAATATATTTATTTTTAGCATTTTTATTTAAATAGATACTTCTTAATTTTTATCGATTCTAAACTTGTAGCTCTTTCAATGAATTTCTAATGTTACGCACAATTACACTTATCTAAAAATCTTAGGCAATGGTATTTTCATTAATCAATAATTTTTTGGTTGACTGTAGTATTCAATTCATCATGTTAAGAATTAATCTATTGCGGATCGGAATTTTATTTAATGGTCTGTCGTTGTCGTTGGCCGATGAATTGCTGTATGCAATAAACAAGATTCGAATCTCCAGCACTTATTTAAGTAAACTAATAATTTCACCACCGACTTATCTATTGTGGTCTAATTGTAATTATTCATAAATTATTAATGATTTAATCTCATCAATTGATTCTAATGTTTGATGGACGAATTAGATTAAAAGTAATGACACATATAAATATGGTCCTTTCTTTGTCTATTAGACACAATATTTTTATCGTTTCTACTTTTGTTAAAAACACTCTAGTAAACTATCATCATGATAAACATTTAAAGAAAAAGGAAAGAAACTAATCTTAAAATTTAACTAAATCAATTTTAAAGTTTGACTTTATCATAATTAAAATAATTATGACAACCAATTTAGATATAAAAATTACAACTTTTAAAATCTGAATTGATACTTTCACTTAAGTTAATTTTTACATGTGGTGTTAAAACATATATTTTAAAAGTATGTGATTTTCTCTAGTATAA
>NC_029780.3:4219366-4224167 GCF_000817695.3 Arachis duranensis
GGTTCTGATTTTTGTTTAATTAAGTGAATTTTAAATTTTTATGTCATCAAAATTAGATTTATGGTCGTATATATTCTATTTTTTTAATTTTAATTAGATCATAAATTATACTCATATATAAATTTAGTCTTGAGTTCATAGTTAGTATTGATGATAACTATTAAATTAATATTTTAAATGCTAGCCTTAAATTTTCAATAAAAGAAAAGTTTTTAACTGGTAAGAAACTTGGGAAAACCTTAAAATTTCTCATCTCAATATAGCCAAGTTTTATGTGATCCTTTCACAATTCATGTTTACTTCTTTCACA
Organism: Arachis duranensis; assembly: GCF_000817695.3. Lineage (NCBI taxonomy): Eukaryota > Viridiplantae > Streptophyta > Magnoliopsida > Fabales > Fabaceae > Arachis > Arachis duranensis. The sequence goes on from NC_029780.3 coordinate 4,219,677, forward strand.
ACTTTCTTCATATATATATATAATGTCGATCAAAATTGAGAGAATTTATACTTCCAATTCATCAAGTAAAAATTAAAAATAAGAAAGATTCATTTTTTCAACTTGCCTCATTGAAATTCTGTAGGATTTAAGTTTACGGTTAAGTGATAACTCTTCTAGCTATTGGAATTTTAAATATTAAAAACATGTTTAAAAATTCAAATAGAAAAAAGTATTTTTTCAACAGATAATCATATTTGAGAAAACTTTTTGAAAATAAATTATAATTGAGAACAATATTTTAAAATTTATTATTATAAGCAAAAACTATTATTTTTAAATTGTAATGATTTTATCATTTGATTTTAACTATTAAATATTAAATAATATAACAATAATTTAATATATATTTTTCTAATTATGCCACTTAAAAATATATTCTTTATACATTCTAAACATAGTATATTATCTTAAAACTATTTTTCAGCTAAAATATCTAAATATAAATTAATTGTGGCAGGATAAATTATTATAAAACGTAATTATGTAAATCATAATTATTAAAATAAATTTTATATTTTAATTTTTTTGTTTTTACGGTATTTTTTATCTCAATAAGTTAATTATTAGTCTACTGCAGATCTAAACTCTATTTAAGGTCAACGAGTTATTGCATACATAAGACAAAATTCAAGCTCCCCATACTTGATTAAGTGGACTAATGAGTTGATTACTCGACCAATCCAAGCTTATTTTTAATATTTTTAAATATGAATTTAATTTTGATGTACGAACATTCAAATAATGTAAAATATTTTATAAAGTTATACAATCACATTTATTTTTTTATGATTATTCACACTACTAATATAAAACGTAATTATTTTTATTAACGTGATATTATGAAATTTGATGTATACATAAAACTATTTTACTCTATCAATGTATTAAAATTAAATTCTTCGAAATACATTATAAAAGGATAGAAAATTGGTGGGCCCTAAGATTGGGCCTAGTGGGTTGGTTTGTTGTAGGAATGTCAAAATCTAAATAAATGCCCCTTATCTACTATCATAGTGCGCGTTATTTCGTGCATTATGCCAAATAACAAACACTGACACAGGCCTCACCTGTCGGCTTCACGTTACGCCATCTCACTTCTCGGCTCGGCTTCGCTTCAATCATAAACATGCGCACCTGATGCCCATGCTCCATCTTACACGTGGTCTTTATCCATTGGTCCAAATCCTAATGAGATAGCCTGTGACCACGTGCCATGTAAATATTATATGCTGACAGGTACCACATCTCACCCAACTATCTATCCAGGTGAGTTTTATCAATTTTTATCGAGTTAATTATTAATTTCGTAGAAAGATTCAAGCGTTAACAAAATTTTATTTTAAAAAATATTATCAATAAAACAGTTGTTAAATAATTTAAAAATATGATAAAAATAATTAATAAATATTATATTTTTTATCCGTGATTAAAAAAATTTATATTTAACAAATAATTATTTATTTGGTCTAAATTTTATGATAAAATTTTAAATAAAATTTTAGAAGGTATTTAAAAAAATTCTGAATAAAATTTGATATCTAATTTTTTTTCATGATGACAATGTGGTGATTTACAATAAAAATATTTTTAAAAAAAATTTCACTTCACATAAAATTATCAAAATTTAAAAATAAAAAATTTATTTTTTTAATAATATTTATAAAAATTTAAATATAATTTTTAAAGTTATTTTTTAAAATATATATTTAATATTTTGTTTTTTGTTGCATTTTTTAATTTTTGTGTACTTATTTGTTATTAATATTTTTTTCAATTTATTTTTGTCAGTGATTGAATTTTGGGTACTATTTTAATATTTTTAATTTTTTTTTTCTGAAAAATAAAAATTGTGTACTTGTGTTGCATTTGGGTAGAGGAGGGTGCACTTTTACTTAATTATTATCGTTACAAAAAGATAATGTTATTAATAAAAAATTTTGTTTTTTTAAGACAGTTTAAAAAAAAAAAAACACGAGAAATAAGTTTATGGAGATAAATTGGCGCTATATTAGATATGCAACCATTTTTCATTTGGAATGAACAAAACCAATTGAGCTTTAATATCCTGCTTGGTTAAAGATCTGCAACCGAGTTTGCTACTCTCTAAATGAGAGAAAACTTTAATAACTAGTTGAGTGAATATTTAATTCGATTTTTATTTATTTAAAATTAGGATAAAACGATTTTTGACCAAAAAAAAATTACTCATATCGATTTATAAAATAATTTATTATAGTCTCTCTTTCTTATTTTTTATTAAAATTAACGAAAAAATTTGATCTGACAATTATTGGTATTGATATAAACGTTTGTTTAGAGTTAAGTAGTAACGTGAATTAAAAAAAATGGATAAGGGTCTATTTTATCTTCTTGCCACCTTTAAAAATGATATCATTTTTAGATTAAAGATAGAAAATACTTAAAGATAGTCATTTCTTCACTTTTTTATCAATTTTTTTATCAATATAATTTAATTTATCCTGTGAATTCTCTTTAAAATATCCTCTACGATAAAAAATAGAAACTACTTTAAACTCATCCATCTAAAAATTACTATTACAAATTAAAATTAAGTTCATGACATTTTATCTTATTGTATTAATAATCTAAACCACTCACAAATAACATTATTTATTTAACAAATTAATTGAAAAACTTTAAATGTCATTCACGAAAACAACATTTTTTAAAAAGTACAACCAAACAAACCATTTCAATAATGTCACTGAATATTCCAATATATACGATTTAGGAATAGAGATTGAATATTATTAACTATTTAGATGGTAAAATCTGTTACTAACTTGAACGGCGACAAAAGCTATCTCCATTCCACGACGTCAGTAACTTTGTCAATTACACAGTTAGAAGCGTCGTTCGGGTCCTTCTTAGCAGTCTTATCAGCATCCTTATCAGTATCACCACTAATTACTTCCACCCTTGTCCTTTCGCGCGAAGAAGATTATAAGGGTTTGATTATTTTATAAATAAGGGTTAGGGGGTTTATATGGGTGAAAGCGACGTTTGGTTATTTTTTAACCCAAAAAATGACGTCGTTTTTTAAGGTGATAAAGGGATAAATCGATTTTTGTCAATTTTTTCTAATCTATGTTGACACTTAATTCTAAATAAATGTTCACATCAACATTAATAATTGACAAATTAGATTTTTCTGTCAACTTTAATCAGAAAATATGAAAGAGGAGTCGTAATAGGTTATTTTATGGACAGACACGGATCAGTGTAGATGACTTTTTTTTGTCAATAATCATCTTATTCTAATTTAGAATGTACAAAAACTGAATTAAATGTTTACTCTAACTAATTTCTTTACCTAATTAAGTTGAAAAATCTTTTTAAAAAATTTAATTTAATATGAATATATGATCCATTGTTAAATATTAAGTTTGTACAAAATTAAATACTTCAAAATGGTCAGTTTTACATTCAAACCAATCTAATTTTTAGTCACCAAAAAACCAATCTAATTTTTGCTCTCCAATTTTTGACAAAACCCCCCACCAGAATCCAAACAATCCCAAGAAATGGTTTTAACTATCTAGAAAATTTAATTCATAGAAATGCTTTCTTGATAATTATATTTGAAACAAAACCTACTATAAAGTAAAATAAAAAAATTGGTTACTTAAAGTAAATTTCTATAATGATATTTAAGATTTATAAAATTATTTAATTTAATTTTTGATATTCTAATTTTATTATAGTAATCTTTTGGGTTGAGTTTTGGATATTATAATAATTTTTTTATATTTTTTAGTAATAATTTATTATTTTAAATTTTCAATGCTAATGCGGTTATTCAGTCCTATGCTGAAGTGTCCATATATAATAATATTTAATTGACCAATATATAAATGGTATAATCTATTACTCTAATATATAGTACAAAATAGTTATGAACTCTATTAGAGAGACAATAATGAAAAATCTTGATAATATGTATAATAGATTTTAATTTGATTTAAATATATATAAAAAATAAAAAATATTTTATAAATTATCTAAATAAAAAATTCATTTAATTATTCCGAAAGAAATAACCATCTCAAATTATAATTTATCAAAACATTTCACTTCAATATTTTCTTCTCTCTTAATTCACTGTCACTCCACCTTCATCAATAATCATCCTACTTTATCGTTGTTACTTGGCTTGCCACACACCACCACTGATGTCGCTCACCCATAGTGAAAATAACCATTCACACAAGGATAAAAATAATCATTTGCGTACTTAATAAATTGAACATCTATCTAACATATTTTAATTATATATAACTAAACTCAATTCAATTAAAATAATCATCCGCATGCCTACTAAAATGACCATCCTATAATATGTTCAATTGTGACCGTGGCCATTTAACAATCCCAAAGTCCAAATATTCTCCATACAACGATAATGAAAAAGCATGCAAATTCAGTCTC
>NC_029780.3:4224211-4226512 GCF_000817695.3 Arachis duranensis
AAGGGTCCTACATTTCTCAGGAAATTTTTCATGCCCTTGTCAACGACGACGAATGGGGTGTGTGGCGTAGCAGCGCCGGGACCGACAAGTTTAGCGCGAGGAGTACGACCGGATAAAAAGAGAGAGAGACAGCGATGGTTGAAAACGACTTCGACATTGGCTTCCGGCGCTGGAGAGAGACGAGCCTGGCACAACGGATGCACAACAGGGAGATAGAACTTGCCGTCCGCGATGATGGCTACCGAGAGAGTAGCGCGAAAACAGTGGTAGAGGACGAGATGCGTCGAATTGACCGGCAGAGACGAAAGCAATGCTTGTGGGAGGCTGCGGTTGCGTTGGTATGGCCGGTGGAGAGTGCAGCGTGATATGAGGACCAGAAAAAATAACGGCAAATTTTAGACGTGTACTTAAAGTTATGATGAGATTAGGAATAATCATAAGTAGTATGAATGAGTTTAAATATTAATTTTAATTTTTTAAATTTTAAAATTTAAAATTAAATAATTAATAATCCGTTTCTTAATTTTAATTTTATCTTCTTTCTTTAATTCTATTATATATATTATACACTAAAATTATTATCTTTACATATTTTTCAATATATATACATCATTATAGTATTCAAAATTCAATACAAAAAATTATTATAATAAAATTAAAATTTTAAAAATTAAATTGAATAATCCCGTAAATCACACGCATCATTATGCATGCAAATTTGCTCCGGTTGCCTATGTGTTTCAATAATAAAGAAACAACACATACATACACGTATATAATTTTAAATTTATACAATCTTCAAAAGTTGATTAAAATATTTGTCTTTTACTCTTTCTCTAGCATGTGGCAATCATGTGATACTAGCTGATTATAAATAAACTCGCCATAACTTCTGTTTGTTTATGATTGTCACCAAACTTTAACTACTCATATCATTTTATACATAATCACGTCAATAAAAATCATATTAATGGACATCCATCAACAAAAAGAAAATATATCATATCATGATCATGCAGTGACATGGTGATAAGATCATGGGAGAATCAAATCAAATAGTCTTCTATTATCAAGTGTTTTTCTTTTCTGGCTGGCCCCCCCCGGAGGGAAGGGGGTTTTGATTTTTTCATGTTTAGTTTTAAAACACCATTCTAATTATAATTGGTTTTTATTATAAATTTAGTTTTTATATATTAACCGTGTAAAAATATTTTATATAATTATTCAATTGTGTTTTCACACACCAATGATATATACTAACTAACTTCGCGTATACTTAATTTGGTATAAAAATTAGGCTAGGTCATATAAATATAATCACGTTTTAATTAGATTCTTTGAATTCACTACCTTTAACTTAGAGAGCACCTTAATTAATAGCTCCCTATTCACAAGAGAATCCACACACTAAGTAGGAGTCAATCTCTCACCACTCAAACAATCTAATCGCGGAAAAAATAATTGCACCACGATTTGCTATTAGGGAACTCTACATGGTCATTAATAACTCTTCATCGTCTATAAATACTAAATAACTCTTTTTTTTTATTTTGTTAAATTCGATATTAGATCAGAGTCTTTTACATGTATCTCAGTATCTTACTGTTAAAGAGTATTTTACGTTATGTTTGGTTGGAATGAAAGAAATAGAGATGAAGGAAATAAAAAGAAAAGAAAGAAAAAAAAAAAATTGAGTGGATTTTTATTTTCTTTAGATGTGTTTGGATGGAAGGAAAAAAATGTTATAAAAAGACAATTTTGTCCCTATATTATAATATATATTAAAAAAGTGAAGGAGTAGTATTGGAAGTAGAAAGAAAAATGTTAGTTTTCTCTCCATTTTCTTTCTAATGTTTGAGAGAAAAAAATTGGTAGGCCCCGCTCAATGTTAGAGAGAAAAAAAATTGGTAAGCCCTACCAGTTTTTTTCCATCTATTTTTTCCCTCTAATTTTCCTCCTCAACCAAACAATGGAAAATAATCATTTTCCTTCCCATTTTCTTTCCTCCCTTTTCTTTCCTTCCCTTTTTCTCTCAAACAAACATAGCATTAGTGAAGAGTTGACCGTGAATAAAGTCTAAATTCTATCTATGAATTTAAATTTTTTTAAAATTTTATTTTATTTTATTTACGAATTGAGAATTTTACAATTTTAATTTTATTGCCATCCTATAATTTTTTACTCAATTCTATCCACTTCTATCCACAATAAATTAAAATTTTTAATTAAACATAATATTTAATTATTTCATATTTTATAAATACACTAATAAAATAGAAAATATAAAATTAAATCTATATT
>NC_029780.3:4226666-4227026 GCF_000817695.3 Arachis duranensis
AAATATATACTATAATATATCAAAGATTGATCATATAGAGTTAGTTTTAAATTCACACTTAATTTTTTTTGTAGTTCAAGTCGATTAAGAGCTACAAAAAATAAATTAGCTTTGTTCAGTCTAATTGTTAATGACAATATCAAAAATAACTTCAATTTTTTTGTTTAGTATTTATATTAAAACTCTAAATTTTTAAATGTTTCACTTTACTGTATTAAACTTCTTATTTTAAAAATAAATTTTTCTGCAGTCTAATCAACTACAAATTAAATTGCCAATCCAATTCAAACGGAATTGAATCAGATTGAATATTCCCAGATAGAATTAATATTCCCTGTTCTAGTGGCCACTTATTCCACC
>NC_029780.3:4227128-4228433 GCF_000817695.3 Arachis duranensis
CTAAATATGGACGGTCCAAAATATTAGTTTATCTCGTTTTTTGGCAAATTAATAGGTTGATCTGCTTACAAACTCAAAGTGTGTGTGTGTCTATATATATATATATATATATATATACCACAATTCAGCATCAATTAAAAAAGAATCAAGTTCGGTGTCTAATTATGATATTACTAATTTACTATCACAACAACATAATTTCAGCAAACTCAAAAGATTGAGATTGAGAGAAAAAAAAAGAAAAAAGAAAGAGTAATTAAAATTTGGGGAAAAAGAATTGTAAAAAAAATAATATAAACTACACATTCTTAGTAATAGCTAAATAACTTTTAGTTTAATAATAATCTGTTAGGAATTTAAATTTCATTTAAAATTCTGCCACTATATATATGGATATGTATATGATGACGTGATGGATATATATGATCGGTTAATAACTGTCGTAGTTGTTAATTGCGTAAATAAATATATTTGTGTAATATGAAACAATCAAGTGTAGTTCAAGGTGTTACAAGTTACAACTAATGTTGGATGAGGATCTAAGCAAGAAAATTAAATATTGGAATAAAGTGGAAAGATGAATAATAATTAACGATGAGGAAGAAGAAGGAACTTATCCGATCCATGAATAGCTAGCTATAGCCTGGACCATCTAAGACTAGATTGGCATATCCTCATCCATGCAAACCCATAACCTCCATAATGCCCCAATTTTTAATTAATCACTCCTTATTATTTTTATTAATTAAGGTCAAATAGGAAAACAACAATGTGAATACAGCATATATTAATGTCACAAAAGTGATGGGGGAGGAGACACAGGAGACAGTCCAAAAACAAGAGAGAAATACGCCTGTATATAAAATGTACATAGCCAAAAATCACACGTCTTAATTAATGTTAAAATATTTTCAATCTACAAATAAAATAAAATAAAATATTAAAAAAATTTTAAGCTCAAATAAAATTAGAGTAGAATCAAAATTCTATTCTATCGTTGTTATTTTAATCTAAACATTTACCATGTTCATAATTTTATATATGTATATCAAATATGTTTATACATCATTTAAGTAGTGTTTGGTTAAGGGAAGTGAGACTGAGATTAGAGAATTAAAATTCGATATTATATTTAGTGGCTAAGAACTGAAACTAAAATTTTAGTTTTCGTCTCAAAAATTTCAGTCCCTTTAGTATCTCTAAAAAGTGGAGATACAAAAAACTAAAATTTTAAAAATAAAGACTGAAATTTTAATAATATTTATTTTTAAAAATATTTTAATTTAATTTTTTAAATTTTAAATT
>NC_029780.3:4228710-4257503 GCF_000817695.3 Arachis duranensis
TACAATACAAAAACTTAATTCAATCTCAGTTTTTTAATTTTTATTTTTCAATTTCAATCTCCCTATTTTCCAATTTTAATCTCTCCGTCTTTCTTCCAAAGGCAGCCATATATTAGCCTGCGCTCAATGCAATGAGCATGGGTGGCTTGAGTTCAACATATGGTACGTAGTGATAATAATAGTAATTATGATAGTTATATAAAATTTTGATAATATATATATATATAGACAAGATTAAAATCATATTTTTTATTAAAAAATATTATTAAATAATAAAAAACATAATTCTAATTTTAGTTTAACTTTTTAAATATTATCAAAATTTTATTATAATCACCTTAAAATTTACCTTATTATTATTATAATATGTCCAATATATGATAAAACCATTAATAATGTGTAGAAATTGAAACACAAAGATGTCTCCTAAGGATTTGAAAATAAGGGAAAAAGGGCGTGACCACTGAGCAGTGACCACCCATTTTTGACAAAATGGAATATGCATGATGATAATATTTTAATATTGTTTATTTTCAGGTACATGCATGTACGAGTACAATCATTCAATGGGCTTAGGTCAATAAGCAATAAAAGAACAAATGGTGGGGGCTCTATTATCACATTCAGAATGAACCATCATTTTCTTTTACCATTTATTTATGGAAGTTTTTGTGGTGGTTTTATCCTAGAATAATTTCCTAAGCTGGCCTGCCTTTGCCGATTGCCATGCTCAAGGGTAGCAATGATATGAATTATTCAATTTGATGTTGACCCCCACGTGCACACTCTATCAGGCCCACACAATAATTTATGTCTTTTTTTTTTCGGTTTTATTTTTTTTTTTAAAGAAATTTTGTCCTTAGCTAAATTAGATTTGTTTAGTAGTTAATTCACTAATCTACTTAAATAAGTGTTAAGATTCAAATTCTATTTTGTATATGTAGCGATCTATTATCTAACAACAAATTTTTAAATGAAACTTCAATCCACAATAAATTAGTTTTTAGTCTACCAAACTAAAAAATACAATAACAAAAAAAATTTTGTTCTTTGTAAATACTTTCGTTTTTTCTTATATTTTTTTTGTTTTGATTTGTTAAAATTTAAAAGTTGTTTATTTTAGTCAACTCGTTATAATATTTTATTAAGTACTAATGTGACAAAATTAAATGACAGATTAAACACTAATTTGATTCATTTTGTTACATTAACATTTTAGCTTGTCATATTAATATTTAACTTGTTATATCAAAATTAAGGATTACAACAGATTTCTATAGAGATAGGACCCTTTCTCGTTTTTCTATTTTCACATGATACTAATTTATTTTATTTTAATTTATATGTTAAAAATTTTATGTATATATCAACTACGAGTTTTATTTGTCATCCTTAATTAAAGGACAATTTACCTATATAAAATAATTGTGAAAAACCTTTACTTGATTACAACAATTGGAAATTGGATATATTTATGTCTTGTTTCAATTTCTATATAATCCGTGGGAGCTTACCACGGTTTTCAAAATGAACATAAATCGTACCTGATAACAAAATTTTACATGGAAGGCGAGATAAACATAAACCGTGGGTAGCAGCCACGGTTTACTCTTGGAGAATGCAACACATAAACCGTAGGTGGCAGCCACAATTTATGAAAAAGTTTGTGTGTGCATAAAATTTTTGAAGTAGCCACGGTTTATGCATGGGCCACTATAAATATAGAAGCCGTTGTTGGTGAGGGAGGATCACTTTTGAGGATTCAAAATTTTGGTGAAGTTGGGTGGCTGAGAGAGAATTCAGAGAGTTTTGTGGTTTAGGGGCCGGTTTGAGATTCTGAACCAGTTGAGTGGTGGATCGATGGAAGACGAAGCTCACATGTACCGGTTAAATGGCGTTGCACATGTGGTTGGATATATCGACCAAGATGTTAGTTAAACAACTTTTTTATTATTATTATTGTTATTATTATTAAAGCTAGTTGTGTTATTAGAATTATTATTATTATTATAAATATTATTATTATCACAAATGTGACTTTTTAATTTTTATTATTTTTCTAATTATTGTTGTTATTATTATTAGTAGTCTAAATTTGTTAGTATTATTGTTATTATTATTATCGTTATTGTTATTATGGTTATGATTATTATTGTTATTATTGGGTGTTGTTAGTATTATTATTGTTGTTGTTACTTTTGTGATTCCTGTTGGTATTGTTAGTTTTGTTACTATTGTCGTTATTAGAACTATTGTCATCAATAGAGTACATAAAAAATCAATGTTGGTGTATAATAATTTTTTAAAATTAGATTAGATGTTATTAGTGTTGGTCGTATGTTGAAGATTTTCTTATCCATATTTTTGCAGCCGACTAGGGTTATTAGCGGTGTTAGGAGACAACAGAATATGCCTTTATACGACCGGATCATACTGTATCTGGAGACCGCGGGCTTGTATCACTTGGCTAGGCTGAACAGTCAGTGGTTCTGGGTTGATGAGCCTCTACTTAGCGCATTTATTGAGAGGTGGCGTCCTGAGACCCACACCTTTCATATACCCTTTGGGGAGTGTACTGTTACCTTGCAAGACGTGGCCTATCAGCTGGATTTACCGATCGATGGGGAGCCCATGAGTGGGTGCTTGACTGACTTTGAGAATCTGATGAAAAACAAAAGACCGGCGTGGGTGTGGTTCCGCGAGTTGTTTGGGGAGTTACCTCCGCAGAATTAAGTCAAGCAGATGACAGTGTGCTACACATGGTTCCATGAGCGGTTTCGGGTTCTCCCAGCAGATGCTACTGACGAGACCGTGCGCATATACGCGCGTGCCTATATTATGATGTTGTTGTCGTCTCAGCTGTTTGGGGACAAGAACACAAACTGGGTCCACCTTCGCTGGTTGCCTTATTTGGCATCGTTGGACGACTTGGGTAGATATAGCTGGGGCTCAGTGACAATGGCCTGGTTGTATAGATGTTTTTGTCGTGGGATAAACAGAAACGTTGTTAACTTGGCGGGGCCACTTTAGCTTCTACAGTCTTGGATTTTCTGGAGGTTTCTGAGTTTGAGGCCTAGTGGCTTCAATATCTTCGGGTTTTCGCTTGCATCCAGGTACGGATTTATTATTTTAGGTCCACAACTTATTCAATTACATGTGTTGTTACCCGTTATGACATGCTTTGAATGAAACTTGTAGGTGAGCTGAGTATCAACCGAGAAACGATGCAGTTGATCAAAGAGTGGTGGCTGCACGCCTTTGTTTGGATAGATTGCGTGTACATGAAGTGAGTCGTTTAGTTATCGCTGTACAATTAGTTCTTCCTGTGTAGAGTTATTCTTTTACCTAATGTTCCATTCTGCGATGTAGTTCGTGTGGGAGCCTTATTCCTCTCCTGATGTGGCAGCTGTTGTTCATCCGGAGATACTAGTTGACGAGCACCGCAGGCTATGGATGGCGGTTACTAGTCTGATTTATTTTGTCGCGATTGAGTGGCACCAGTGGATAGGGTGATGCCACAGTTCGGAGGGGTTCAGCATCTCCCTCAGTTGGCTCTGAACATAGATTGGCTTCATGCGAAGGATGGGAGGGGTGGAGACCGATGGTTCCCCAATTATTATCGGAAGTGGCATCAGCATTGGGAGGACCGGCTTGATACAGTCATACCGGTAGACCGAGTCGCTGACCCCGGTCCATCAGCTGAGTACTTGGACTGGTGGTGCCGTGTGGCCCATAGATTCTTATCCCCTGAGGTTGCATTTCAGGATCACAGGCCGATTGTGTTGACGGAGGAGGCTCGTTACAGAGAGTCGTCATAGGCACCTCCCAGGGTGCAGGTTGTCGGCAGACCGGATAACCGGCGAGTGGATCGGCGTCGGCGTATAGGCACACGTACCACCGATCGAGAGTGGCAATGGCTTGTCGATCGTTTGGATGAGGAGCAGGCTGGTGCTGATGATGGAGGTGTTGTTGAGTATCGTGTTCCTCGACGTAGAGCCATACGACAGGGTGGGCAGGATGGCAGTGGACGGGCTCGGGGTAAAGGACCATCCACTGAGGATGACGGTGCTCAGCAGGCTGTTGGTGAGGATATTGGTGCTGTGGCCACATGGATGGATCAGCCCACCTACGATGTGGGGGGTACCTCTCAGATGTTCGAGAGTGTCGACCCACAGGCGTTTGCCGACTTTACTACCACGGCCGTTAGCATGGACATATTTACCTTTAAAGCTAAGGCTAAAATTTGCTGCCACATGATGGATACAGTACGCTCGATAAGCACGTAGAGGCAGCCTTGATGCCATTATGCTTGTCTGAGATAACAAGGATACCCTCCTGTGGCGTCACATGTGTTCGTAGGTTGGACAAGAAGAATGACCATGACTCCGCATTTTTTCCCTCCACAAGCGCGAATGCTATCGGGAGGATGTTCGAGTTCTCATCCTACGCAATTGCCAACAGTAAGGTGCCTCCATACTTGCCATACAGTAGGTACCGTCAATACTTACAAGCAGCTTGCAATGTTGGAAGGCCTCGACACAAGGTGAAAATGTCCAGAAAAGACGATGAAAGTACACTGTAGACTCATCAAGCTGATCCCCAACTCGAACAGGAGAGATCTTCAACACAGTAACTGTCCGAGCATGGTCAACTGTACCCCTAGCATCCAATGTGGCAACTCGGCATACGACTCTTTCCAGTCTCTATATATTTGTGCAACTGCCTTCTGTTTTGCCATCCAAACCTTCCGATAACTAGGCTTGAATCTATAATCAGCTTCTGTTGCTGGTTGCAACACTTTTATCGTAACTACAGCATCCGTCCTAACCAACGGAAAAATCCTCGCACAGATAACGTGGTAATCAAGCTGACGGTGATCACTGGAAATAGAGGTGGCCAAGCAAGTGTGGGGACCGTTGTACCTCCTAACCTCCCAAGTGCCCTTTCATGCACGGAGCGATATTCGAATCAACCAACTACAACCCTTCCCGAACTCCTTGTATTTTTCATGATACTTCAGATGATCCAATTCCAACACTCGGTACTCAACACCTCGACGAATGTTATAGTCCTTCATACTCAGAACAGCTTTATCTTTATTCTGGAATGATTGCCAATCTAAAATTCTGTAGATGAACCCCCAATTGTAGCACCTCCGTTCGCTTGTTGACCCAGAGCCTCCAAGTTTAGAGTGGAGAAGTGTGGAGGGTACTGCTATGTGCCAGAACTTGAAGGCGCTTGTTGTGCATGTGGATTAACACCTGTATCATTATCGATGTTCCCAATGATATCTACATGCTCCTGGTCAGAGTCATCGTCCCGCATTGCATTCTCTACTCGATCAGGTTTCTCGAAACCTTCAACTTCGTGAACTATGCCACGACCTGTATCCCCCTCAAATGCCTGCTGTCAGATCCCAGGATTCTCCAACGGTATAGAACCAACTGCCTCCGTTCGTTCTAAATCAGTCGCGAAGTAAGGGGATGCGACCTGCGAAACAGATGGCCGGGCCGCAGGCATCGAACTAGACGCACCGCTTGCGGCAGTCGAGCTATGAACTGGAGCTGATGCCCCAGAACTATCGACGCCAACCTCCAACTTCGCATACAGCTCGTGTATTCTGACCTCCAAAAAACTCCTAACGCAATGAAACAGAACCCTAATATCTTCATCAGCCGCTAGCACAAATGTATCATACTTAACACCGGTCGAGACTACTGCGATGGGAATCTTGTAGAATATCTTCTTCACCAACTTGCTCCCAAATACCCCAAACTTCTGCAAGATGCTGTTCTTGACATCTGAGAAAGTGCTTGATGAACTAATGAATACACTCGATGGTTCTCTGTCAGTGAACTTCACACCATATTTTTTGCTTCTTTTGATTTTTCCAGAGCAATGCACTAAGACAAGAAAACTCTCTTCCTCACTTGACATTGTGATAATAATCTCTTCACCAGCTTGAATCTCACTCACGTATATATAAAATTTCTCTCCTCATAAATCGTGAGAGCTAACAATGGTTTATGCCCATTCCAAATCCTTCATAAATCGTTGCTGCCAGCCACGTTTTATGCACATTTGTCTTCATAAACCGTGGCTGCTTCCAACGTTTTCTATCTCTCATTCACCAAGGGTAAACCGTGGTTGTCTACCACGATTTACGTTGAGCTTCTCTTCCAAGTAAACCTTTGCTGCCAGCCATGATTTATATGTAATTAAGAACCGTGGTTGGCTCCTACGGTTTATATAGAAATTCAAACAAGACATGCACGTATCAATTTTTCCATTGTTGTAATCTGGTAAACGTTTCTCAAGTTTATTTTATATAAGTCAATTGCCCAAAATTAAAATTTAATGGAATAAACTAATGATATACATGAAACATAAAACTTTAACATTTTCCTGAACCAAAATAAAATTAAATAACATTTATAAGAACCAAAATAAATTTAATAAGAACCAAAATAAAGAAAAAGGCTGTCTATCTCTAAGAAGACACTTTCAGACTAAACTAAATGAATACCAACCAACATCCCTTTCTTTTATATTTTTAAATAATTGGGCCATGCCTCAATTATTGATGTAGATTTTTAACATTTTACTTCTACTTTTTAGGCTCAGACATTCTACTTCAGGGACATGCTTTGAAAAGATGAAGCCCATCACGGCCCAATAGAAGCCCTTCTAAATGGGAAATGAAATGGCCCATCATTGACCGAACCTTTATCAGCTGGTTCAGCCCATTCTTCTAGTAAAGGTATAAGGTTTTTATGAAAAAAAAAAACTCAAAGAGGAGGTTTCTAATGATTTTATTCTATTTTAATATTTTTAAAGCAAAATGAAATTAAAGCTCTTTTTTTGTTTTTTGTTTTTTAGCCTCCAAGATCACGCTGAAAAAGCATAAGAAAAATGAAAAAGAAAAAATCCTCATGAGCGTGACACCGCCTATAAAATTGCATATCTCATCCAATTCAAACTGCACGTTTAAATTAAGCCACAATTTATCACATGTTAAGTAAAAGAGATTGAGAAAAAAAAGGTTGAAACAAAATCTTCCATTTAAAAACCAAAAAATCAACCATAATCTTTTTTTTCTCTCTTTCTACACCAGCAAGCGTTGAATCAATGTCATGATTAAGAAGACTTGAGTGACAAATGAGACGGTTCCAAATGTCACATGATTAGAGGGTGTCAATTCAATTACCTAGAGAGAATAATTAAGTGAGGCTTATGTTGTTAATGAAATCAAATATTTGGTAGGAAATGCAAGGACATGATCCTTATACGGATTTTTCGTTGAAAAATGGCCAAATGAAAAATATGTGGTGAGACCTGGTCACACACATAGAATATGCCATGTGTTACTCTCAAATCCAATTTGCTCAAACAGCTTTATAATCATCAATTTAACATCATCATCATGATTATCATACTGAAACTATTTTTACCTTAATTTAGTACTTGTGATTTCTAGGTGATCTTGTGTTCCTACTAAATCTATTTTTCTTATTACATTTTTTTTTCTCTTTCTCTATTTTGTACTTAATAGAGAAAGCCTATGTGTTTCTATGATGAGTATCCATTATTAGGTAAACACTTATCTTATGTGTTGTTAATCCATGATCATAATGGACAATAAAAGAATATGTTTCTTTGAAGCTTGTTAAAGTTTTATATATAATTTTTTATTGGGGGTAGGAGATTTTCTTTTCTTCTTCCTTGACAAATTGGTAGTCACAATTGATGTGAAAGGAATGAAATACCATAAGTTGTTAAATTTGGCAAATTAGATACATGAAGTTTGTGTGAGTGAAGCTAAGAGAGTGTAGAAAGAAAGAAAGAAAGAGGAGTATATATGATGAAAGGGGCAATTATTGATGAAGGAAAAGAAATAATTCCAATGTTCCCAAGATTGCATGTTAAAGATGCTGAAAAAGGAGGAGGGCCTAAAGCACCACCAAGGAATAAGATGGCTCTCTATGAACAATTCAACATTAATATGCATATGCCTTCTCAAAATTATGCCTCAGGATCATCAACATCCTTGTTTCCTCTCCATCTTAGAAGCTTCACACCTCCTTCAATTTCTCCCTATGTGAGTCAAGTAAAAAATGCCATTTCATAACATGTTTGAATCCCTTAGGTAACTTTAAAGGTTACATTGTTAGCTTTATTTGCTTTAAGTTACACTTAGGATTTGATTGACTTTTACAACATGTTATGATGTTAATACATATTTCTATTCTCTTTAGTTAAATTGTTCATATTTTGCTGAGGATATTCAAGCTTATAACTCCAAAAATATTAACTTAGCCAAATTGATGGTAAGTTACATGAGTGAGACAAAACAGCTACCTTTGAGTACTGTTTGACAAAATTTTAGAAATAATAAACATAAAATTGAGACATTTTTTTGGTTTCGAAAAACAGAATATTTTATGTACTTTTTATCTCGCTGTCTTTGTCACTCTCTGTCTGTGTATTTTTGTTCCAAAACCAAAATCCAAGTGTAACTTTACCGAATTTTATACTTTATGTGTTGAGTGCCATTTAATGACAAATACAATTTGTTTCAGCCAGATGATTTCATCAACACTAGGTGTTTTCTGAAAACATTTGATGGTGAATATGCTGGTTCTGCCTATGAGGGAAATTCAGGTTGTAACCTTAAGCAAAATGACAAGGATGAAGACAAACTTCCACTTAAAAGTCTCAATTCATTTAGAGAGAAGGTGAATTCACTTGTGACAATAGAACTGAATTCCACACAATATGAGAAAAATGGAAGAGAAGAAGAAGTGTCTCAAAAGTCACAAGAAGATGAAGAGAAGACATATAGACATTATAGTGGCTTAAATAAACCAAGGTTGGAATGTAAATTGGGCATGGATATTTCCCCAAATGATGTTCTAGGAGTTATAGGTGAAAAGCAATTTTGGAAAGCAAGAACAACAATAATCAAGTAAGCTTCTATTTACATTGTAATTTTCATTTACATTTACATTCGGATAACAAAAAAGTTGTGACTACTAAAAGCTACTCAAATTATTATTTTGTGTTTATAATTTAATTCCTATACCTTGCTACCAAATTTATTTCTTAATCTGTTGATACTTCTCTTAACAAGTGATGATCAAAGTGACTTGTTTACCAAGTTTGCTGTTATCAAATTAAGGAAGAAACTAGTTTAGTTATAGCTTCCTAATCTTAATTACCTTACTAAACAATAATGATGATAGTAATATAATATGCTGAACTAGTACAATTAGTCTTCAAATTAAATTGATCCTCTTATCTTACATGGTCTTGCATTCCTCAGATTATAATGTAATAATATAGATTGATCATGGGAAATATTTCTTCAAGTTACAAACAAAATTATTTCATTTTTTATTTGTTATGTTTCTTTTATTTTGCTCTTATTAATTGTTGTCTTAGACCTAATATATATACTTACATTACTATTTCAGTCAACAAAGAAGCTTCCTCATACAAGTGTTTGAGTTGCACAGACTCATAGAGGTAATTAATTGCTAGATGATATATTATTAATTGTTTGTTTTATCAAATAATTATATTTTTTTTTCTTCATTGTATTACCATAAGGAAATTAATTAACTCTTATATTTCTTAAAATCAGGTACAAAAAACAATTGCTAGATCACCCCATTTATTGCTTGAAGATATCCATGTCCTGAACAGAACACTACCAAAACCATCACCATTCAAGAGGTTACAATCTGACTATGTCGCCGATCAATCGCCGGCCGGTAAACTCGCGAATCATTCCGAAAACATTGCAATTGGTGGCAAGATTCCCCTTCCTCCTCCTTGTATCAACAACATAAGCAAAGGTCATTTTAATAACCCTGGACATTATATAGGAAAGCCTACATTATTAACCTCTCTAGATTCAATGAATACCAAAAATACCCTAAGTTGTGGTGTGTACCCTACTTCACAAGGAAACCAATGGTTAGTTCCTGTTATGTCCCCATTAGAAGGCCTTGTATATAAGCCAATCATAGGGCCATGCCCTCCAAATCCAAGTCTCATAACACCAATATATGGTCCTTATAGTCCTCAGCATGTTCAAGAAGTACCAACTCTTCCCCCCACAAATTCTCACCAAAGAATTGGATCCCTCTCTGACTCTTTTTCACCACCAATGATGCATCCATCTATTGAGCACCCCAATAATAATAATAATAACATTAATAATGGTCATGAAAGTCACCATTATTCATCATCACTTGGAGAAGTGAATTCCTCCATATTGTACAAAAGCTCATCATCTAACATTATTACCAATTACCATACAAGTCAAATAATGCCAAGAACTAACAATAATGTTACAAAAGATAAAGATAGAAGCACAACAAGTAGTAGGAGTAGTAGTCCTTGCAAGAAAAGGAAAGGTGATGTACTTCCTTTGTTCCCTGTGGCACCAACATTTTTGGCATCAAATAATGTTGATCATCATCATCATCACCAGGCTAAAGTTATCAAAGCATTGCCTCACAATCCAAAATCAGCAACTGAATCAGCTGCAAGGATATTTAGATCAATACAAGAAGAAAGGAAATATTTGTAGTTGGTCATCAATGTCATATTATATATATATTATGTCACACTCTTGAATTTGCAAAGAATGCATAGGTGTCATGCGTTAATTTATTTTTAGCACCAGACACATCATCATAATTTGTCATTGTCTTTTGGTTTAGAATTTCAAATTGAACTAACTAACGTCGCCATCATCAAAACGTTAAGGGAAAGGAACATAACAATCTAGTAATAGTAGAACTTAATAGATTGAATAAGTTTGGTTGCCCAGATTATTCTTCCTTGTACCCATATGTCCATCAACAAATTAGTTTCTCTAATACTCCCAATTATTGTTCAACAAAGGATATTGCATTCGCCAGTAGCAAGTATGTGTCTCATGAATACATTGTAGCACTCCATTCCTAGATTGAACAATGACATCACGTCCAGTATCGGAGCCATCGAAGTCACCAACAATAAGACCAACAATTTCAGTATCCGTGGATTCACTATACACTCGAGGGTCTGCAGCTTGATGTCTAAACAATCAAATGCAAAAAGACTCATCAGGATGTTGTTGATAAAACTGTTTAGATACGAAAAGATTTTGCAACAACATTATTTTCGTCAATCATCTTCAATAAATCTTCAATTAATATTGAATCCAAAAAACCTATACCACTGCTCAAACTTGATACAAGATGAACTTTAAGATACTTATACATAGAAAAGAATATAAAACAAATTTGAATACAACAACATTTAGAAGTTACTTAAGCATAATCAAACTATACCGAAAAACTCCCTCTTTATGTGCCAACTCATTCTCAGTATCAAAGATATACAGCTGAGCAAACTACCAATCTTATGGTAACTTTCACCGCAAAGAATAAACGGAGACAGACCTACTCCATTGCTAAGAGATGTGTCAACCCTTCCACCAATAGAAGTGAAACAAAACAAATTATTATACTCTCAAATGTTCTTCAAAAGGTGTTTATTCCTTCAATCATTTCCATTGAAAAGTGATACTAACAATTCAGGGGGCTCTTTCAACAATGACAATTGCACTTTGCCTTTAAGACAACACATTGAAAATACTGGATAATTAACTTTAGATTTTCTTAGAACACGTTCAGAATACCAAAAAGCCGCACCACACCATGTGAGTGTAATTATAATCACCATGGTCCAAGTATCCTATTTATAAAATAATAACTATCATTGGAGTATCATATGTCACAAAAAAGAAAGATGTGAAGATCAATATAGGGAAAAAACAGAAAATATTGAGCTTATTTATTAAAACTAATTACACACCTTTCATTTCACTTGGTGTAAACATCACATGATCCTTGAGATCAAGAGGAGTTGTCAATACTCAATACATTATTGAGAGTGTCATCGATAATATCTTCATCTAAGTCAACCAATGTATTTAGTAAATCCAAAATTAAAAGATAACAAAATAGCACTAAAAACTCAATTATTATTAGCCACTATTTATAAAAACAAAAAAAATATATATGCATATAAGCATATTTGTGTGTATCTGTGTGTATATATACCTCCATCAATCAATATCGATCCATCAGAAGTTAGTATACTCTCGAACAAAAAGGTCTTTTGATCTATATAAAAAAAACATATAATTTTAATACTAAAACTGAGGGGAAAAAAAAATAAACACAACTATACAAACCACATACCACGTATATACAAAATTTTGGTGATATTCATAAACTCATGTAAACATAAGTAATACATCATTAATCAAATAAATAACAATAATCACAAGAAACAACTAACCATTTCTTATTGTAAATTCTTCATCGCTTTTTCTCTTCATTGAAATTTTTCTACTCTTTAGTTATGATATTGTTGGCTAAAGAATAGGAATAACAAAAATAAGTGAATAGATGAATCACACCTAATAGAAAGAGTATGTCTAGCTTTGGTTTAATATTAAAGAGCAATAAAGTGAATGCCATGATACTTGGTCTGTGTATGTAAGTACAATGATATCTAAAGAGAAACTTATTGATAATTTTAGAATATATAAAAGAAGATCAAACATTAAGAAGTGAATTATGGTTTTTATTTCATTTATTTTGGATCCTTTTAAAATCGCTTATGTTCAAATTGAATATTTGGTCCCAAAAAGATTTTTTTTTTTCTTTTCAGTGCAGGAAGTTTCTGAATATGCGTCAACCGCTGGTCAATGCAATCATCGAGTGCAGCAAGTTCACTCCATATCTTCTAATCACATCATATCTTTGCCTATTTCCCAGATACTCTATTTTAGATTTCTAGCTGGCTAGCTGCTGCTAAAAATCCTAATTCTAGCTAC
Organism: Arachis duranensis; assembly: GCF_000817695.3. Classification (NCBI taxonomy): domain Eukaryota; kingdom Viridiplantae; phylum Streptophyta; class Magnoliopsida; order Fabales; family Fabaceae; genus Arachis; species Arachis duranensis. The sequence continues at coordinate 4,241,612 of NC_029780.3, forward strand.
TTCTGTACCGTATCTTTGCCAATTGATTGAGATTTCTTTTTTGATGTGGAGGTGAATGATGGGTTGGGATGGATATTGGTTAGGGTTGCTGTTGATGATGACGACTCTATTATCTACTGGGTCTGTTTGATTTGAAATCCTTCTGGCGTAGGTATGTCAGGGTTTTCAGTTCATTTTATTTAAATGTTTTCCGTTCATGCTAAAACACACTCGTATCTCCTTGTTGTTCCAGTCTATCTCCCGATGAGAAAACATGAACTCTACCCTTCACTAAAATCCAACTACACCCAGGTCTCTTCCTCATGCCTTTCAACCTCATTTCTTTTCTCAAACTTGCCCCCTCAATGTGGCAAGCTTTTGCAGCATATACATTACAGAGAGCAACATGGCCTGGGATATTTAGAGGATCCAACTCAAGCAGTCGCTTTGCAGCATGCCTAGCAACATCCACATCTGTTTTACCCAAACCGCAAACCGCAAGCAATGCACCCCAAATGGCATAATTTGGTTCTATAGGAAGCCCCAAGACAAACTCCTCTGCATCCTTAACCTTTCCTGCTCGTCCCAGAAGATTGATCATACTAATGCAATGCTCAAGACCAGGTTGTATTCCATGAACATTAACCATGGCACGAAATAACTCCAACCCTTTATCAACAAGACCAGCATGAGCACATGCTGTCAAGACACCTAGAAAAGTAACACCATCTGGGTTAATACCATATTCATGCATGATTTCGTACTCCTTTAAAGCCTCACTAGCCCTCCCATGATCTCCAAAGCCCATAATCATTATGTTCCAAGAAATTTTGTCTCGGTAGTACATGCTAGAGAATATCCTATATGCATCCTCTATCTCTCCACATTTTGCATACATTGATATAAGAGAGTTCTCAAGAATCAAATCATAGTCATATATGGTCTTCAACTGCATGGCATGTAATTGGCGCCCCTGTTCAAGATATGCAACTGAACCAATAGCACCGAAAAGAACAGAGAATGTAGAATTTATTGGCATAACACCATCAGCCATCATTGCAGCAAACAAGTCGATGGCTTCGGCAATCAACTCATTTTCAACATACCCATAAATCATTGAAGTCCATGCAAGGGAATCCTTGTCAACCATGTTATTAAAGAGATTGCATGCCTTTAATACTTTCCCAGCACTAAGATAGCCAGCAATCATGCATGTGCTTGCAATTGTGTTTTTGATGGGTAGTCTGTGAAACAAATCTTCAGCTTTTTCTAACTCACCAGCCTGAATGTAACCATTTATCATAGAATTAAATGATTGTTCATCACAGTTATTCACATCACTTTCTAGTAGACTTTGAGCTGAGTCCATAAGACCAAATGCAGAGTACATCCGAATGAGACTTCTTTGTAGCCTGCCATCATAATCATCAAGCTTACAACCATTGACAATTATATAAGCATGTAACTGCTTGCCAAGGGTAGGAAAACCTAAACCTGCACATGCATAGGCCAAAGAAATAAAGGTCTCACTGTTCGGTATTGCATTAGAGTGTCTCATCTCAAGAAAAAGCGATAATGCCTCTGCACACAAGCCGTTCCAGGTAAATCCACCAATCATGGCTGTCCAAGAAACTACATTTTTCTCCGACATGGTCTGGAACAAACTATAAGCTTCATCCACATTGCCTACCCTACAGTAACCAGAAATCATGCTTGTCCAACTAACCACATTCCTACACCCCATCTCCTCAAACAACGCTCTTGCTTCATCCATTCTACCTTTTTCCACATAACCCGCGATCATACCATTCCAAGAAGCCACATTTTTTTCTGGGGTCTGTTCAAAAACCATCCTTGCTTTGTCCCACTCCCCATTCCTTACCAACCCTGCCACCATCGAATTCCAAGAGATCACATTCTTCTCCGGCATTTCATCAAACAGCCTCCAAGCATCTCCAATCCTCCCTGCATCTGCCAACCCACCAAGCATAGCAGTCCAGGAAATAACATTCCTCTTCGGCATATGCTCAAAGAACCATGAAGCCTCATCAAGCATGCCAGATTGCAGGTACCCAGACAACATCGCGTTGTAAGTGACTATGTTTCTGTGCGGCATTATATCGAACAGCATTCGAGCTTCACGGATGAAACCGTCTCGCAAGTACTTTGTGAGCAGGGAAGTCCAATGAACAATACGAGCATGGGGGTGGCCTCGAGAGGACTTGTAAAGTAGATCTCGTGCTTCATGGTGCCAGCCATTGGAGAGGTAACGGAGGAGCAAAGTATCATTGAATTCGAGTGTTGGGCCATTGGTTCTGAAAAAAGGCAAAGCATGATTAAAGGGTTGAGAATGGTAGTGAAGATTGTGATTGCGAGAGACATTTGAAAGAGGGAAGTATCTGAGAGTAGAGGCGCGCATCAATAGATTTTCAAAATGAGGTTTTGTTTTCGTATCTATCTTATATTCTTAAAACATTTTTAGCTCCATGCCAAAGGACCACACCTTCAACCACGTTCAGACCCCATTGAGCAGCACATTCACTCGCTGCACCTAATGCCAAATGGCAAACGAAGTTGCAGAAGCTCAAAGTGGTGCAAGATGAAGGTGCACCGAGTGTAGTGTTCAATGCAGCAGCTTTTCTTCTTTGGCATGTGTGTTTGCATGCAAACCTGCACAGAAATTAATGCAGAATTAATAAACAAACATTAAAAGAACAACGGAACTGGAGTATGACTGGTATACAAAATTTATAGGATTGTTCTAAACCGTAGCTTGGGCAGCTAAGATGAAAAAGTAATTTTATTTGAATGTATGAGATGCTTACAATTGGCTAACCCTCTCAACTTGATTTTCTAATTAAAGTACTCCTTATGTTTGAAATCTAATACTTTGCTTAACTATTTGGTTAAAATAAATAAATAAATCACATTTTGAACATAAAATGTTTATTAAATAATAATAATACATTAATAATATAAAAATGTATAACAGATTGAACATATTATAAGTAAAATTATAAATATAATATTAAAATAATAATATTATAGCATATTGTGCGGTTTGGATTGGATTAGATCGGTTTTGAGAGTAGATCTGAAATCTGATCCGATCCATGCGATTTGCAAAAAATAGAATCCAATCAAATCCAAATTAATGCAATTTTAATTGATTTTCGGTTTGGATTGGATGAGCCTTTTAATTTGGATTGGTTTGGATTTGAACACCCCTAGTTGCTAGGCATGCTGCAAAGCGACTACTTGAGTTGGATCCTTTAAATATCCAAGGCCATGTTGCTCTCTGTAATGTATATGCTGCAAAAGATTGCCACATTGAGGGGACAAGTTTGAGAAAAGAAATGAGGTTGAAGGGCATGAGGAAGAGACCTGGGTATAGTTGGATTTTAGTGAAGGGTCGAGTTCATGTTTTCTCATCGGGAGATAGACTGGAACCATAAGGAGATACGGGTGTGTTTTAGCATGAGGTTTCTCTGAAAAGGATCATGGCCATGGGTATTCTGGTATGTGTCACAGAATGGACACACCAGTACCCTTTTTTTTAGGGTTTTAGACTTGTAATGGGGTTTCCTGGTTCTATAAATATTTATATATGTGCCTCCAATACATAGTTATCAAAACCGAACTGGTAATTGACAGGTTCATGCAGTGGGTCACTGATTCATCCGGTTGACTCGGTCATAATTAAATAAAAATATAAAATTATAAAAAAATAAAATCAAAAGTTAAAATGCATGTCTTTACAAACATATTAATAATAATCAAGTATCAACTTGTAGATATAAGTCACATAACTAACTATATAAACATAGATAATAAACTAGTCACTAATACAAAATACTTTCTCAATTTAAATGAAAAAGAGAGCAAAACATAACATAGTCAGTAAATTAATGATTAACAAATTAATCAAAAACATAAATTCAACTAATTTATAAATCAATCCATCAAATACCCATTATACAAATAGTCCAATCTATGTAATTGTCAATCCTCAATATTAAATCAACTCTTATTATTACAATTAAAGGCTAAGACTAAGACTATGAGTCTCGACACAGAAACTATCTATTCTTACAGCAATAAATTCATCTTGGTGACGATTTTCAACAACAAATGCAACTCACTGATGATTTTCAACAACAAAAAATATAGCTCAAAAGATGATTTACAGCAACAAATTAAACTCGACAGCAACAAGCCAACAACAAATTTAGCTCAATACAGCAACAAATTCAACTCAATACAACAATAAATTTGACTCAATACAGCAACAAATTCACAGCAACAAAAGATGGTTCAGTAATGATTTACAACAACAAATTGACAGGGACAAGGGCAAAGGAAAAATAGGAAAAGACAGAAGAGGGGAATGCAGGGACAAAAGAAATAAAAGAATTACAGCAATAAAAGATTTAGCTAAGTGATATTCAACAACAAATTCAACTTAGAATTACAATTTAAAAGCAATAGAAGATAGGTATTCTATCATACTCATCTGTCACAATAAAATGCTTCATCAATTCAACATGTTTTCCAGCAACGAACAAATTTGCTGAGCGATATATTCAGCAACAAATTCAATTTACAGTAACAAATTCAACTCATTGATTTACAGCAACAAAAAAAATTAACTAAATCATTATTTCAGCAACAAATTCAACTTTCAACAATAAATTTAAGGTGTACTGATGATATACAGCAATAAAATTGAAAAAGAAATACCAGGGCCGAGGGAAGCTCACCTCAGCACCTGCCAGGGACTAACTGACGGCGAAGGAAGGAAGCTGACCAACTGAACTGACGGCGGAAGTAAGAAGACGACAATGACCACCACCCGAGGCACCAGATGCTAGTTCCGTCTGGTTCTTCCGCCGGCGAAGCGAGCGCAGAACGGCGGCGACTGAGCTTGAGACGGTGAGGACACAGCGCGACGAGCTTGAGTCTGAAACGGTGACTGCCAGACCGAGAGAGAAGTGAGACACTGGAGACAAGAGTGGCGTGAGAGAGGTGAGAGAGCTTGAGGGAGAGAGTGGCGAGAAAGAGACCCCAGAGAAGAGCGACGTTGAGGCTTGGTCGTGGGCGATCACTGCACTTCAGAATTTGGGCATTTGGGGTGGGGGTTGGCTTGGAAACGACGTCGTTTCCATTTGTTTCCCCCACAAAAATTAAATATGACCCATTTCGGGTCGGGTCACCGGTTTTGCTTCAATCCGTCCAGGTCGAACCGTTTTCCCCCGGGTCTAGAACATGGGCGATCTAACGAGTGGTTGGCCTGACCAAGTAATCAGGTGGCTCACAGACTGAATTTTCGATCGAAATGACTAGATCGAACCAGATTTGATAAGTATGCTCTAATAGAATTTAGAGAAAAAGATAGATGGGTTTTTAATTTTTAAAATTTTTGATAAATACATTTCTGACAAAATTTAAATATAAAAAGTTTTTTATTTTAATAAACGGAAGATAATTTAATTCTTCCATTTTTTTGTCTCTCATATACAAAATAAAACTGACTGACGGCCTGACGTAGAAACAGTGTCTAGATGTCTGTTACAATGTCACGCTGGAACGGAAATAAAGTTTGAAGGACAAATAAGTCCTTGACGTTATTTTGCAAATAAAGTTCGAAAGACAAATAGGTATTTGATAATTTAGTTCATTACACTTCTATATGTATCATATATTAATATCTAATTGAAATATACCTATATTATGTATCATATATTACTATCTAATTTAATAATCAAATATGTCACATAACATTCTTATTAAAATTGAGAGTAAATATTTTTTTTTTCAAAATTAATAAACCCCCTTCCTAAATTCTCTCATCTACTACTTCTCTCCAATTTTTTATTTCTCTCTACTATTTTTACTCTATATATAATTTATATTTTATATTAGTAATTTGACAAATCAAAATATGTCATCCGATATTTTTTTACAATTAAAATATTTTAAATGTAAAAATATACATGTTAAATTATTTTAAATTTTAGATAATGAATGTTAAAATTAATTATTAATAAAAAATTAGAATTTTTCATATAAAAATAATAACTAAAAATCTTATTATTTAATTTTTTTATCTATATATATCTTGGTCTTCTTAGCTAGAGACTTTTGTCAACTTACAATTTTTTTGTAAAAAAAGTTTCATTTTATAAATCTTTTGTGCCATGCATAATTTATACTGTCAGAACAAAGTGAACTAAAAATTTTTATTCTCGTAATGTTATTACGGATAAAAATACTAGTTCTAATATAATACACAAATGCACTAATGCTAATTTAATACATAAATGATGCACAAGTGAACTAATACTAACTTGATGCATAAATGAATCGATGCTAACTAATGACACCGAACTAATGTATTTAACAAATTCTGATATAATACACAAATGTACTAATTCTAACTAATGCTAACTAATGTGAGAAAACTAAACCAATGCAATTTAAGAAAAAAAGTGGAAACAGAACAAGCCCAATTTCTACAATTTTAATAGAAATAATCTAAATTATAGAATATAACAAGTTAACTAGATTTTAAAATACAAGCATAATTTTAAAAACTAAATTCTCATAATAGAAGCATAATGAACTAAATTTTCAAGGACCTATTTGTCCTTCGAACTTTATTTGCAAAATGACATCAAGGACTTATTTGTCATTCGAACTTTATTCCCCTTTCCAGCGTGGCACCGTAACGGACACTTGGACACCGTTTCATCCACGTCAGCCAGTTCCGTTTGGTGTATGAGAGGCAAATAGACGGAATGATTAAATTGTCATCTGTTTGTTAAAGTCAGAGACTTTTTGTATTTAAATTTTGTTAGGAATGTATTTGTCAAAAATTTAAAAAATCAGGACCTATCTGTCCTTTTTCCTAGAACCTATGTTGAAATGAATAAAAAATTGAGACGAAAAACCAAATTGTAAGATAGTGTTTGTTTTCAGAGAAAATATTCAATTTTGTTCCTGAAATTATATTCAAGTTTTAATTTAGTTTTTGAAATTTTAATTGTCTTAATTTAGTCCCTAAACTTTTCAATTGATTCTGTGACGGAAATCAACGCATGAACTAACGTGATTAAAATTTGAAAAGTTTAGAAACAAAATTGAGATAATTGAAACTTCAATGACTAAATTATGGCTGAAGTATAATTTTAGGAACTAAATTGAGTATTTTCTCTTATTTTTGCTTACTTAATCATATGTTGGGTTTTGATCTAGGTAACTATTCCAATGAAAATGTCAAAAATATCTCTCATGATGATCTTTGTTTAAAAAATGTGACTTATTTATTTAACCACAATTTAATAAAAATAACACTTTTATAACATATAAAATCAAGCCTTACAATTTATCCTCCAATTATCAAAATAAAGTATATTCACATAATGACAATCATAAAATTTTTATTGGAGTAAAAATCTTTGATCTAAGTTTGATTTTGAGATCCGCTTTACTTTTCCTAAGCTTTGTTTTTAAATTAGGTATGGGTTTGTATTATTCAAAAAAAAAAGTCTAAAAATATAAGACCATTAATAACATGTCTATTAACACAAGTAAAATTATAGAATTTGAATTTTCTAATGAGAAAAAATTAGTTAAGTTATAAAAAGAAAAAATAAATTATTATAAAATTTATAATTTTTATCGAGATCGCAAGAAGTCATTGAACTAGTAGAGTGATTGATTTAATGATTTAATAATTCAATCGAGATTGAATTATAGTTGAATCGATTTAAATAATATACAATAAAATCATTTTAATAATTCAATATATAATTTTAGATATCCAGATTCAATAATTTTTAAATTAATTTTAAAGTTTTGTAATTTTACATAATAACTTATTCATAATTTATCATAATAAATTTATAAAATTGAACCCATGACTTCTAAATAAGAATATAAATACTATACTATTTGAATTATAATTTATTGGTTTTCTTCACAACTATATATACATATATCTATCTATAAAGTTGATTTGGATTTATATTGAAGTGAGAATAGTTCAATAAATAATTTTTATCTTTGTGCTAATAACATATATATTAGAAATTAAATAAGCTTAAATTAAGAAAATTTTAACTTAACACGTGAGAAAGAGATACATTCTTCCCAGTACTTTTATCGACAGACCTATATATATGATGAATAATTATAAAGATGCATTTGTAATTTGCAGATATGCAGGATATCCTAATTATTTTATTATCATGACTTGTAATCCTGAATGGAATGAGATAAGAAGAGAAATGACTCCCATTAGATTGAAGGCGGAAGACCGTCCTGATATATTGTGCCGAGTTTTCAAGATCAAACTTGATGGTTTGATTGATGACCTAAAAAAAGAAAAACCTTTGGTAAAATTTTAGGATATAAGTCTGTATTTATGCAACGCTTTATTAAAATTTTATGTTGTAATGCTTTGCTCATTTGTCTTTTTCAATTTTCAGACGTTTTAATTTAATATTTAAAATTTAAAATGTATAGTTTAAGATTCACTCCTTAATTTAATTTTATGAGAGCCCGTTAGCATTTGCCATTTTGGTATATATATACACACAGTTAGTTCTTTTATGAGAGTGAAGAATGAAAACGATGTCGTTTTGAGTAAAAAAAAAAGCACGCAATGGGAAGCCCTAGTTAGGAGTAGGAACCCAGGCATTCCTCTCTTCTCCCTCTTCCCTCATCCTTTCTCTTATCCCTTCGTTCCACCGCCTCGTCACCTCCTTCCGCCGTCGCCTCAGTTTTGGTAGGTCCTCTGCTCTCTTATAACCCTAGCCCTGATCCCTTCCTTCTCGCCGCTCTCTCTCTCTTTCTCTCTCTCATACTTTCTTCTATTCACTGCGTGTCTCGGCTCAATCTCTCTTCATTGTGTGTCTGCCGTGCGCCGTCGCTGCTTCTCTGCTCCTCGCCGTTTCTGTCTGCTCTGCTCCCCACCGTGTCTCTTCGCTGCTTCTCTGCTCCTCGCCGTGTCTCTTCTCCTTTCCTGATTCGAGTGACTCAGCCTCTGTTTAGGTAACTCAAGTGTCTTTTCTCCTCTGATTTTAATTAATTTGGTTACTGTTATGATTTTACAACCATGCTAGGGCTACACCAAAATCAACCACCAAAATCAGCCACCTGTTAGGAATAAACATTGAAATACAAAATATACACTAAAAATATAGTTTATACATAAATATATAGTGGCTAATTTTAAGAAGTAAATAGCATTTTTGATGATTTTATTATGATTTGGTATAATGCTGCTCTGTTTTGTTATGAAACTAATCACTATAACTGAGTTTAACTGATTCGGTAACTTCTGTTTCTGTTATGATTTTATGTTACTATGGAATAATGCTGCTGTGTTTATTATGAAATTGATTGATTTGGTTTCTGCTATGATTTTATTATGAAATTAATTCATTTGGTATGGTTTGTTCTATTATGATTTTTGTATTGCTGAGTTAATTGTCTATCCATAAATAGATTCATTTTTGTTTTGAAAATCTGATTTAGTATAATTCTTGTTCAGTTCTTACAATGTCTATCCATGAGAACATTAATGCTCAGGAACTTTCACCCTTCACAAGTGAAAGTGAAACACAGAGCTATGATGCACCGCCAAGAATTGTTAATTTATAATGTTAGAAACTCTCTTGATTTTATTTTTTTTTAATGTGTATGTTGGAGATTTTATTTGTATGTGGATTATGTTAAATTTGTGTATGTATTGTGTTTTAATATGTTAAATTTGGTTTTGTATTGGATGATATTATTATGGTTCTGTTAATTTTTTTAAAGGTTATATCCATGGATACCCGCGGGTATGTGCTTCTCGTGGAAGAAATAAAAGGGGACCTGTGACAAGGATGGGGGCCCCAGAAAACATTAGCATAAATTATTGTTTAGTATATTTTCATCTCTTAGGGGAGGAGAGTTTAAGTTGTCAAGAATAAAGGACACGGCAATATAGTGTATAGTATATTTGCAGAAGATGGAAGGGAGGAGCATAATTATAATTACTTTCTTCTATTCTCAACTTTCTCTTTGTTGTGGTTGAATTGATTGGGTGATAGTTTGCAGGCTGTGGAATGCTAGAAGGAATGTATCTCGCGTGTTCGGGAGTTTCTGGAAGAACAATTGCTGTATATCCTCCTGCCTCATCTCTAGGTCATTACAGAATTAATTCATATGTAAAAATTAGGGGGCTAAAGTGTGCTTCTTTGAAAACATCTTTTGTGTGCGAAGCAAGGAGAAACCCCGACTTTTCCAGGCAAAACAGGTCTGGCTACTCCAGAAGCAGGAACAAGAACAATGAAGGGAGAGATGGCTTTGAGAGCTTTGAGGAAGACATGTTGTCTTTGAAAAATGGACCTTTGGTATCACTTTCTGCCTCAGGTAAATCGCAGACCACATCGGCTCCTGGTCCTAGAGAGAAGGAGATTGTTGAACTATTCAAGAAGGTGCAGGTGAGGCTGCGTGAGAGAGCTGCCAATAAAGAAGAAAAGAAGGTTGAAACCTCACAAGGGAAAAGTAAAGAGAATGGTACCGTGGATTCGCTCCTCAAACTACTGAAGAAACACTCGGTTGAGCAAGTAAAAAGAAGCAGTGGAGGAAGTAAAGGAAAAGATCACAGTGCAGAACAGGTTCAAGAAAGTAGCCCGTATAGTAGAGGGAGAAGTAATAAATTTTCAGATTTGGATAGTGCTCCAAGGCATGAGTCCCAAGAAGCCAACTCCTCGTCTGTCACTAGACCAAGGTCAAATTTCCAACGAAGATCCCCTGTTCCTCGCGTAAAATACCAGCCTGTCTCTTACAATGAGGATGTTACAAATGTGGAGCCACTAAGTAGTAGGGTTGGAGAGAACATTCGGGATCAGCTAGGTCTGAAGCATGATGATGAACCGGAGATTGATTCTGAAACAGATATTGATCATGAGCCAGAGCCTGATCTTGATCCAAAGAATGAGTTGTTCTTCCCAGATATTGGCATTGCTGACATGTCAAACGATGATTCTCATGACCATGAACAAACCGAAGAAATCGATCATGATGAGCACATGGAAGAGGAGGAGGAGGAGCTAGCTGTTCACCATGAGGATTTGAGCGCGATGAAGCTTGTGGATTTGAGGGCACTCGCCAAATCTCGCGGTCTAAAAGGGTTCTCAAAGATGAAGAAAGTGGAGCTCTTGGATTTACTAACTGGGAACTGATTCTGATCAATTGATAGGAGGAAAGCAAAAAAGAGGAGACAACACAAGTGAGTTCATAATTTTTCTTTCCCACCTTACTTCTTTCTCTTTGGTTTGTGTTGTTTTTTTTTTCTTTTTTCTTTTTTAATATATATAATTAAAACTAAGTCTTGCAGGTACCGGAGAGCTTGTGGATCATTAGAGTAATCTTGATATATCTGTCTAGAGGAATTTTGGATTTGTGTTTTTTTTCCAGTCAGATCTGTGAAGTCTTGTCAGTGATTCTGCATATGCTTATGCTTGTGAAATTTCACAATTATACTTAATTGCTTTTTGACTATTTTACTAATATATCATATCTCCTTTTGGTTTTTTAAAAAAATGATGTTATATAGATTTTTTAACTAAACAATGTATTTATTTTTGTGAACGAAATATTTGAGTCGATATTTTTATTATATTAAGTCAAATCTTAGATGAGCAACTGAATCAGCTGAATCAGCTGCAAGGATATTTAAGATCAATACAAGAAGGAAATAATTATAATTATAGTTGGTCATGATCGATGTGTATTATGTCCATGGACTCTAACTCTCTAACTAGTATTCCTACGAGTAAAACTACTAGAATGCTATCAGAAGTTCACATCACTAACAAAAATAACTCTTTTTAAATAACTCTAAAAGATGCTTATAATAAATAAATCTTCAAAAAATTTAAAAATATGACAAAAAAATTAGATATTAAATATATGTTTTTTAAAATTTTAAATTAAATTTTGATGTAATTTTTTTAAAATATTATTATAAAAATAAGATTTGTTTATCTTTAATTTTTTATAATTTTAAGGGAAGTAAGTATTTTTTGAAAAAGTTTTTTATTGTGAATGACTATTTTTTTGAAAAAATAAAAAAAATTTAGAGATTAAATTTTGTTTCGATTTTTTTTTTGTCTTTCAATTTGAAAACTGTATCATATACATATATTGATATATAGTTATATACTAATGAGACGCTAATAATCTGTCCGATCAGATTGTTTAACCATTTTTTTTTTCTCGTGTATTCACTCCAATCTCCATAATACTTTGATAAATAATCTATTTCTATATCTATACTTTTATACTTCAATACTATATATAATAAGTTATAAATTATTTATCATCTCAATCAATTCCTCTTTTACACATATTTAATGAATAAAAAATGAAATAATAAATCAGTGTCTATTCATATTTCAAACACTAATAAATAATTATAAATTCTTGGAATTAGATAAGGAGGAAGCAGTTGTGTAACAGTTATTAATTGAGTAGAATTGTAAATTCATGACAAAAAAAAGGGTTTAAGAAACAGTATAATATTTCATGAATATATGATTATTTAGTAAAAATACTAAAGAAATGCGACGACAATCATCTTAAATATTAAAAATAGAAAGTTATTTTAAAATTGTAAGAGTAACTTAGTTTTATTTAACATGTGCATTAAGATAACCCTTGATTCCTTGAATGAAACTTGAAAATTAAACCACCGATCCAAACTAACCAAGTGGCGAATTTGCTATCGTCGTTACACGTTAATATTGCTGATCAAAATATAAATAACGTGGTAATTGACATATCATATGCTATTTTGATTATTTAACATGATCAATTGTAGTGCCAGAAAAAGTTAATTTACATTATTTACTGTATTACTATTACTATGCCTAATATAACTTGTTCTTGAAAGAACTTAAAAGACACTTATCCCTACTTCTTGCAAAGAATGCATAGGTGTCATGTGTTAATTCATTAGCACCAAGCACATCATAATTAGTCACTGTCTTTTAGTTAAGAATTTCAAATTGAACTAACGTCGCCATCATCAAAAGGTTAAGAGAAAGGAACATAACAATCTAGTTTCTTCAACAAATTACTTTCTCTAGAAACTGCTCCACATGTCCATCAACAAAAAAGAGGTTTATTTGAAAAATGAATATGTGAAGAAAAATAATTGAGAATAACCCATGATCATCTTAAATATATCTTCCAATGTAATCACATTCCTTTATACGCACCTATGATGCACGAACACTAGACACGATCGTGAATTTTAAAATCTTATATGATAGGGGACACACATATATATAAAATATAAAATATTTTTTAGATAAATCGTAATGATATTTTGATATTTTATTGATATTAAAATATAAAAATTTTTTTAATTATTTTTAATGTCTTATTTTAATTATATCAAATATTTAAAATATTTTTTGTTTTAATAAATAATAATATATACTATATCTAAATTTATTTTAAGAATATATGTTAAGAATAAGACTGGATACGTTGACACGTAATGATATTTAGGTGTGTCCATGCGTGTTTGAAAAAAAAATTATTTTTTATGAAGACACTATTAGACACAACAAATATACATATTGGACTAGTGTCGTGTTCGAAATGTGTCCGACACGCAGACACAGCAACTCAGCAAAGTGTACGTGATTTATTGGTATGCACAAATCCCTTTCCACGTCAATGATCTAGTTTTGGTACAAAAAAGAGGTAGGAGAAATAGGAGGGAGGCATATGATGATTATATTTGTTATGGTTGGTAAATTTTTAATTAATAATGTAATTATTGGCATGTGATGTGATAGTAGAAAAGAACAGCCATACTAAAATAGACATATCACATAACTAAGGACATAAATCATAAATGCAAACATTAACACGTGCCATATAAGAATAAGTCCGCAAATATGGCATAATCAAAAATGAAAAAAGCAATGTCATGGCCCTAAGTAACTCAACTTCTAAGAATCTGAATGTTGTTTTCAATTAGATTTTATTTATAGGTTATGTTAGGCACGTGTTAAAGTCACCTATACTTTTTTTTCCTTTATGAATAAATATATAAAAATTTTATTTTTTGATAATATTTTTTTAATATTTGCCTATTTGGTCACACTAACAAATATTCGCACAACATTTAGTCATTTATTAACAAGATTATTTATTTATTTATTTATGTCCTTCTGTTTTCGGGAGCATCAATTCATTCAAAAAGTCAGAAATTAATTTCTTAGGCTGCGGCTGCACATATAAAATTGATGCTTAATTTTAAAATATACTACCTTTATTATTTTTATTTAAAATCAAGAATACAGTTTTTTTTTGTTTCATGTCGTTATTAGTATATTAGACTATTACTATATATTGCTTAAAAAATAAAATAGTATAGGAAAAATGTGGCTACTTTTGCTATTGAAATTATGGAATACAGGAATAAAAATTTCTAGATAGAAAATTTGCAATTTGGACCTTACAAATAGATTTATTTTACAATTTCTTAACATTAGGTTTTCTTTTAAGTCTTAGATTTAATCTACTCTTAACCCTAAAGCTTTTATAAAGTGGTTTCTGAGGTTAACTCGGTGTATGAATTGGTCTTCGATTATACAAATACTATGGATCTGGATCTGAATAATTTAACCTAACTTTTTTAATAGTTTAGGTGGAATTAATCTATTCAATTTTTTAATATATATTTTTAAAAATCTTAACTCCAAAGCTAACAGACAAGAATCTGTGAAACTTACCTTAGGTTTTAATCAATTAACCAACCACTCTGCTGTTTCATACTTTCATCTTTTTAATTCCATTTCACAAATTCTCAAAAATAAATAAATAAAAAAAAGAGTGCCACCCTTTCCACATGTTTTTGAATTTTTTAGTTAGTGTTTGGAGATTCCAAGGAGCTGCCAACCAACAATAATTAAAAAATAGCCCCCCGTCATACTTTTACTTATTTGCAACTTGGCCCTCACGTTTTCTCCAATTTGGCAATTTTGAATCAACATCACAACTAATGAGAGCTAGGGATGTTTACGGATCGGCCTGATTCAAATTTGAAAAAAAAAAATAAGAATCAAACAATTTTAATGGATTTAGTTTGTTCGAATTTGGATTTTTTTGAGTAAATTTGAATCATCTGAATTGATTAAAACTAGAGTTGGATCCGTTTAAGTAATTGGATACTCGATTGAAGATAACATTAAAAAAAATGAAAAGAATTAAAAATATATAAAAAATTATGTAAATAATATATAATAAAAAAAAAATAAGAGACAAAATAAAGCCTAAACCCATAAAGAGAGCGTGTATTCACGCTCCTTTACCACGCTCTCTTCTTCTCTCCAAAAATTTTAGTCTCTCCTCTACACTCTTACACACCATTTTTGTTGCTCTCAATGCTGGAGCACGCTCAACATGAATCAGCATTCTTGAGCTCCCTGTTCATCTCAAGTAGCGTCTCCAATAGCAGCAGCGTTACTCTCTGCAACATGCAACAGCATCTCTCAGCTCTCTATCCATTCTTCTTCGTTTCTACTAATGTGTGATGCTTCTTCAAGATTAATGTGAAGGTAAATGAGTTTTGATTTTTGTTCATTTATTGCTTTCTTCAACTCTTACCTTCTTGCTGTCCATCATTCTGTATCCATTCAAAACATGCAACCAGAAATTCATAATAACACCCAAAAATATTACTCAATGTTTCCTGTCTTTCATGAAAAATCTTTAAATACTCTACAATAAAATTTCTTTTGATTTTGATTTTGATTTTGATTTTGATTTTGATTCATCATTAAGTTATTATCTCAGTTGTTACTAGAGGTTTGTTGTGGTAGAGCTTTGGAAATTGAAG
>NC_029780.3:4257712-4277322 GCF_000817695.3 Arachis duranensis
TATCATATGACTTAGGTTCTTAATCAAGCCACCTCGTTGATGTCAATTTTGATAGACCACCTAAATACATTGTTGTTGATGCTATTATATTAACTAATCATACATAGAAAAGCAATCTCTGTAACAAGAATTAATTGCTTGAAGATTGATGAATTGAATCAATACATGTATATGAAAATCATAATAACTTGACTGTCAACCAATATTAGCTCTCAGAAAGAAAATAAAGTTATATTCAAAAATACTTTCATGGTTATCCCTTTATGCATAAAGTCAATTAAATTATTTTGTGTTTAATATGAACTATGAAGGAAGGAACAGAAGACTTCAAGGCTTAGCTGCTGCTATCCTAAAGTTGTGGGAGAAGAGTCTTATTGCAAAAATTGCTATCAAGTTTGAAATTCTTGTGGGAGAAGAGTCTTATTGCAAAAATTGCCATCAAGTTTGGAGTTCCAAATACTGACAATGAATTGATGGCCAATGAACTAAAGGCAAGTTTGATAGACAATCTATTGTTCAGTATATGCAAGTTTCAAGACATCATAGACTAAATAGGTATATGTTGAGCTTGTAAAGTCACTTTTTCTTTAGCCTGAACACTTAAACTTCCAGAATGTTCTGGAGTGTCAAAGGTTAAACATATGACATTTAATTTATAAATATTTGAAAAAATTCATTAAGTTATTATCTCATTTGTTAGTATAGCTTTGTTGTGGTAGAGCTTTGATAATGGCTACTGCATAATTGATTACTAGCTTTGTTAATAGTATGTTTCTTAATAACATGCAGTGATTATTTGAAAATGGAAAAAGATCCAGATATTAAGATGCCACAAAGAAGTATAACTACAAAGAAATCTGAAGCAGAAACTAGAAGGAAAATGCCGAAAACTCTTGAAGAACTAGAATCTCGGGTATGAACCAATTAAAAAGGGAATTTTGCACACTTTGCTCAGGACACTTTGCACCCATCTGAATGAAATTTTGCACACACTTTAATGAGAATTTGCACACATTATTCAGCATAGTTTACACTCAATATAATTGTTTTTTGCACACATTTTTCGAACAGTTTGCACCCACTTTAATTTGATTTTGCACACATCAATTTTGCCTAAAGTATACATGCCTAGATATAATTCCTATCAATCTGGATCCTCTCACCTTAACTTTGAACATCAACACATGACATGAGCACGACAGGACCATGTCCAAATGTGGCTGCTTCCATTTATGTATGTTGTGTCTAGTAGATATATCCCTAGGCTTCTCTCTACTACTAAAATGATGGGATAATGTTAAATCATACTGTTACTTCCATTCCTTTGAGTTCAATTTAAGGGATTCCTTATTCACGAGCTGCAAGTTATTATTGAGGGTGTGAAGTGAACATGCACACAACTCCTCCATTCCATATATATGTCTTTTCAATCATAGTTCTATTTTTATATATACTTAAACATGCTTTTAGTCTCCTAAACCATGACGTTCTTTTCATTTATTTTATGTTTCTAAAAAAAAAGGTTAATAAAAAATATTCATTTAGTCCCTCAATTATATCCATCTAAGAGTGAAATTATTCCAAAACATTTGATATATAACATATCAAATCTTTTGGCTAAACAAAGTTCATCCAAATTTAACAAACTCTACATTACATTACAGTAAAAACAATGGATAAATAAAGTTTCTAAACATACACATTCCATTCACACAAAGTAGGATAAAGAAACCATAAAATAGTTCATGTTTGGTTGCATCTTGAATTTCTGAAGGCCAAAAAATCAATTTTATCACCTCATAACTGATTTTGGATTTTCTCTATTTTGTTTGGTTTAAATCCTAATCTTCTAAAATTGATTTTCTCTATTTTTGGCTGGTATATGATGTGGGTTATTTAATTTGTACACCATAGGGGAAAATATTGCATATGCTGCATGCTGGGATTATTAACTTGTACTAAAAACTGCTGGCCCCCTAGCGGTGCACACATCAATTTTACAATTTGCACTCACTTTAATCAAGTTTTGCACACCTCACTTGCACAGTTTGCACTCAATTTAATAAAATTTTCCATATATCACTTAGCATATTTTGCACCCAGTTTAATAAGATTTTTTTACTTTATGTTTGCAGAAAGTAATAGAATGTCGTTGTTCTCCTGTTTCGGTTTTCACAACGATAAATTCTCTTACAAAAGAGCAAAAAATTGAAGTTGATAAAAATGGGATTCTCATCCATGAAGGCTATTCAAGATTGGAAAATTGATAGGCGATTATTCCTCGCACTTGCTAAAGCATATAACACAATAACAAGCAAACTGGAATTAGTGGTGGGGGATATCGATGTGACAACAGACAAAATTGGGTTAGCTCTAGGATGACCTTCAATTGGTAAAAGTTTTCCAGAAGAAGGAGATTGGACTTCAGAGCAAAAAAGATTAGTTGCCACATTCAAGTCTGTGACAAACCCATGGTTACAAGAAGTATTACATTCAAGAGAATGTAATGTTTCAACATCCAAAGGGAGAGATTATTTTAGGAGAGCATTTACAATGTTCATTATTAGCTCATTTTTGGCACCAACAAGTAGCGCTGTCACATCCCCAAAGCACTTACGTGCCATTGTTGATGTAGAGAATATAACAAGATACAATTGGGCAAGATTTGTGCATGATGAGCTTATGAAAGGGGTTCAAAAATTCAAGGAAAAAAATACATTAAGTATTGATGGTTGTCTTTATGTTTTCATGGTAATCTGTCTAATGTACTTATCCTTTTTTTCCTTTTTTCATTTCTTTTTTGATAATAATCATTACATTTATTATTTTGCTTGTAGATTATCTATTACCACAAAGACACATTTGGAGATAAGGAAAATTATATGGGGCCTCCACCACCATGGATTGCTTATTGGGATAAAGAAAAACTTGCAAAGAAGTTGACACAGGAATCATCAAAGCAAAGGCCAACGGTTTGTTTTATTTATTTTATCATGTTAATTCGCTTCTTTTTTTTAAAAAAATTGATGATTGCTTATAATATCCCAGAATTCTTTCTATTAATGAACCCCTTAATGCACATTTCTAAGTTGAATTCTTTTCACTTCTAGTTATTAGCTACGTTTTGTTTATCTAAGAGGAAATATATTAATTAGGTTTGATCCTTTATGTGTTCTTGTGTGATGTGTGATGTGTGTGTTGTTTGAGATACATACAACTGTGTTGAATTCTTAATTGTTGAAATCCTGATATCTATATAGAATGCTCAAATGGCATAGTTATAGTTATGATATTGCCTCAATTTTATTCTAAGTCTTATATTTGCATGCCTTGTTTTAGAAATTAGTAAAATAACATTCTAAGGTTGTTGAGTACAGATGTGGATTAGTGAGTATAATTGTGCTGTTTTCTGGTGTGCTTATTAGTGAATTAGTGTGTAGTTATTTGGTCTAAAGATTGAATGCAGTGTGATAAAAGAAAAATAGTGGCAAGTTTGGTGCAAACTGCAGAGAATACAATTACAATGGTAAATAACAAAATTGAAACTAAACTGGATTTAATATGTAATCTCTGTTTTTTATTTTCAATTTTTAATTCATGGAATGCTAGTTATGCTACAACTCTTCTCCGTCGGCAAATGGAAAGCATTATAAGCTAAATATTAATTTCTAGTGAACTGAACCTTTTCTGGATTTTTTTTCTGTTTTGCATAATATGATGAGTGTATAATATAATCTGTATGATTATTATTGTAGGGTATTGTTACCCTTTTAGTTAAGCAAGGTGGTGTTGATACTAAATTTGCAAAGAACACAACAAGAGCACCAACTAAGAAAAGGGGGGCGAAGGAGCTTAATAAAGATAACACAACGAAGGAAAAGAAAGAAAGGTAAAAAAAATAAAATTTTGGGAAGCCTATGAGTATTACAAACACTCTTTATCACTAATTAAATTTTTTTTTTTATAGATTTGATGAACAAAATAATGACAACAAAATGTCAAAGGAAGATGATAATGTATCAGATGAGCAAAAAGATAAAGAAAGGTAAAAATTAGTTTTGATTTATCTTTTGTAATAAAAGAGAATGTAAAGTAAAATATAGTGTATTCTTCTTTATAGTGATGCAAAGCAAGATGATGAAAAAGAGGTCAAAACAAGGTAAAAATAGTGTATGTGCTTTTTTTATAGTTATGATTTTTTTTATTTATTGTTCTACAAATCTTTAATTATTGTTTTTATTGATTTAATAGGGAAGACAAAAAAGATGAAAACAACATGAGATCGCCAATGAGATCGCCTAGCAATATGGGTATAAATTATAGTTCTTAGTGTTTGTTGTTTTGCATTATGTATTATGTGAATATATATGAGATTTTTGTTATGTAATTTTGCACACATGAATCAGCAAGTTTGCATCCTATGTAATGAATTTTTGCACATATGAATTTGATGTTTTGCACCCACTTTAATGATATTTTGCACACATGAATTTGATATTTTGCACCCGCTTTAATGAATTTTTGCACACATGAATCAGCAAGTTTGCACCCTATGTAATGAATTTTTGCACACATAAATTTGATGTTTTGCACCCGCTTTAATGAGATTTTGCACACATGAATCAGCAAGTTTGCACCCTATGTAATGAATTTTTGCACACATAAATTTGATGTTTTGCACCCGCTTTAATGAGATTTTGTACACATGAATTAGCAAGTTTGCACTTTATGTAATGAATTTTTGCACACATGAATTTGATGTTTTGCACCCACCTTAATGAATTTTTACACACATGAATCAGCAAGTTTGCATCCTATGTAATGAGATTTTGCACACATAAATTTGATGTTTTGCACCCACCTTAATGAATTTTTGCACACATGAATCAGCAAGTTTGCACAAATTGATTCAACAAATGGTCTCGATAGCTGTGCCAAACTATGAGCTACCAAAGAATGACCTAATCCCAATTTATTTGAATCTTCCTAGACAATCAAATAAGTAAGCATAATATTAATTATGTTATATTATAAATAATATAAATGTACATGATAAGACTAACTAAATTCTACAATTATTTTTTCAGCTATGATTGCGGATTGTTTGTAATAAAATGGGTAGAAATGTGGAATCCTAGTAGTATCGAGATTAATGAGTCCAACATGCCAGAATGGGACGAAGTAAATGTTTTTTGTATAGTTTTTATTTTTGCTTTTGATGTTCATGTTTTTTTTATAATATAAAATCTTTGTGAACATTGTTATTGCAGCTTGAGTGCGTTAATCTAAGGAAGCAATTGGTCATCCAATGCTTACATCACTTTCAAATGCACTTCTTAAGGATGTTATAAACAAATCAGAGAAATATAAAATGGTAAAGCCAACTCCAGCTCAATCAAGTCCTTACATAGTATGTAATACTGATGAGTTGATGATTGAATGCCTTGGTTCGGCTGGGAAGGGGTTTAGAAAGAAAACTGTTGCTAAGAAGCGCAGAAACTGAAATTCAATTCTTACCGTTACCATCTCTTTTTAGGGGTTATTGGATATACTTGTTTTCTATATAACAAAGTTCAAGTGATCATTAGATATACTTGTTTTGTAGAAAGGTATTGTTTTGTAGTTTTTACTATATAGTATGCACTCACTTTCTGAATCTCCAAGCTGATTAATTGTCTCAATGAATGTTTGGAGAAGTTCAGGAGTCCATTTGAGCCTTGGCTTTGGCATCAGTTGTGAGAACTAAGTGCATGTTACTTTGTACATTTTTCATTGTGTGTTGCTTCTTTTAGGAAAGAAAGAGTTACACTGTAGCATGTAATGTAAGCAAACACAAGAGAGACTTTTCAGTTTTCAATGAATGAATGATTCCTTTTTTAGCTATGTATGAATCCTATGTGATCTTATATATAAATTGGAGTAGTTATATCCCATGATCTCATTCTCATATCAGGAAGCATAAATGGGGTTATATTACAATTTGCACACCTTATGAATACAATTTGCACCCGTCTTAATGAGATTTTGCACACCTCACTCAAATAATTTACATTCACCTTAATGAGATTTTGCACACCTCACTCAGCACATTTTGCACCCCAAATGTAATGATTTTTTGCACACATGAATTCGATGTTTTGCATTCAATTTAATGAGATTTTGCACACCTCACTCAGCACATTTTGCACCCCAAATGTAATGATTTTTTGCACACATGAATTCGATGTTTTGCATTCAATTTAATGAGATTTTGCACACCTCACTCAGCACATTTTGCACCCAATGTAATGAATTTTTGCATATTAATATTATTATTATTATTATTATTATTATTATTATTGTAACTGGTACTTGTTTTAATTTATATAGGAAAGAATCTTGGAAGATGATAACTGCATTTTGTCCAATTGGGTAAGTTAGCAAGCAAGCATTAATTATTATTACTAATAAATGGAATAACAGGAGCAGCAAGCTGCTGTATTGGAGTTTGAAAGCAGTTTGTACACATGAAACTAATCATTTTTATTATTTCTTGTCCAAAATAATAATTGTCTCATGAATCATCAGCTAATTGAACTCTTTAATGTATTGCCAAATAAAATTCTTTTTGCTTCGACATGATTTTGCTATCAATCAGATTCAAATCCCTCATTAACATTGTAGTTAGCATCTTGAAGCTGAAACAATTTAAAAGAAAAAAACAAATATATTAGATCACATGTATAAAATTCATATGTTTATAAATCACAAAAATTACAAACTATTGGATGAACCTGTTCGTTGAAAGGGAGACTTTGAATATCTCCAATATGTTGATTATCCTTTATATACAATAGAAAAAGCTATCACTCAAGTGTAAGTACTAAGTAATAACAGCATGGCTATAAAGTACAACTGATTATCCTTTATATATACCTTAAGAAAGTAGTTTCTACATCTAAAGTCTATTTATTGTAAAAAAAAAAAACAGCATGGGTAACAAAATAAAATAATGTTTTACCTCTTTTTCGGTTATCTCACTTTTCCTCTTCTTTGCCTCGGTCTTCTTTTTTATCATCTTGTCTTTTTCAGATCCTAACCTATTTGTTGGACAACCCTTAGTGAACACATAAGGAGGGCTTTTAATATCTTGAATGCTTATTATACAACCTCCTATAAAAATGGACAGTGCATCTTTACCACCATCTTTACCACCATCTTCTTATGTAAGCAAATTATCTAACTCATTGGCATTAGATGATGAGTTAGCAACATGCTTTTGACAGTCCGCCATAGCCATATCAAGATAACGATGTAAGATATCACTTGTTTCCTTTGTTTGGGATGCAAATTGAGCAACACTGTTCGAATGGGAGCATAAATCATCAAACCTCTCTGTTTTTGGATTCAACAAACTTGGATCATGGCTGCTCTTAATATCACTATGTCTTCGCTTCACAAGTTTGCTCCAACGGTCCAAAATGTATCTTCTTGGAATTTCTCTCACGCGTTCATGCCCTAGGACAACCAAGCTATGACGGCATAATATGCCTCTTGATTCAAACATTTGACACATGCATGTAATATCCTTCGTTTCCGCATTGTAGTTAACTTCATAAACCCTCTCTTTAGAAGTAGATACATCCTCCAAAATAGAATAGACTTTAGATGTAGAAACTGCTTTCATAAGGTGCAAAATACAATTTGCTTTCTTTCTAAATTGCTTTTGTACTTCCTTAAACTTTGCATTAGTATAGGCACCTTGAAATTGCTTCTCTATTAAGGAATTAGTGGCACAAGGTATTATTGATTTATAGTCTTCAACATCAGCCTCCCTTTCTTGTTGCTCTTTCCATCCAAGGCAATTGTCATATTGTTTGACAAATTGAATCAACAAGCTCTTGTTATTTATAAATTTGTCAAAATATGAATGCATGCTCTCACTTCGTTGTGTGGATCTCATACCAGCCCAAAAAAAGTTGTCAAGAAAAATTGGAACCCATCGATGTCTTTCTTCATAGATATCTATGTATCATAGTAAACAAATATACATAAAAAAAATTTGTAAGCAAACTTAACAAAAGTGGATGCAAATGTTGTCATAAACATGTTAATAATGCATTGAAGCTTAAAAAAAATTAGAATAAGAAAATTGTACTAGAGGCATATTCAAACACATGTTAGAATTCTAGCAAATAGAATATGATGGCCACTTGATATTTTTTTAAATACTAATATGCTAATTCCTATGTGCAAAATATAAAAATTCATGTTTAGAGAAGTACCTGATAGCCACTTGTTATCTTCTAAACCATATTCAATCAGAAAATCTTCCCATTGATTTTGAAAATCATCTTCTGAAATAGACTCCCAAACAATATTATTTAAATCACTTTGTAACTCTTCATATCTCTTGTGTCTTTTGAATTTTTCTGGAATCTTTTTCGTAATGTGCCAAATGCATAACCTATGACGTGTCTCTGGCATCACATTCTCAATTCCAGCTCGTATTCCGAGGCATTGGTCTGTTATAATGCCTTTAGGAGCCTTTCCATGCATACATGTAAGCCAAGCATTAAATAACCAAGTAAACGAGCCTGAATTTTCCTTAGTCAACAAACCACACCCAAGAAACACTGAGTTACCATGGTGATTAACCCCTACAAAGGAACCAAATGGCATATCGTAACGATTGGTTTTATAAGTAGTATCAAACGAAACTATATCACCGAAGTATTCATATGCTGCTCTACTTCGAGCATTAGCCCAAAATATAGTTTTGAGATGCTTGTTTTGATCAAGTTCAATATCAAAATAAAAATCAGAGTTCATTTCCTTCATCCGTGTAAAATACTTCAACATCTCCCTAGCATCCATTTCTTCCGTAACATTGCGTACCTTTCTGCTAAGATAGTTCCTAACATCTTTTTCCATTAAGTTTATCTTAGAAAAACCTCCTGCTTCACCCACCAATACTTGATATGTTTTGCTTGGTCTCACACCTGCTTCATCATTCCTCTCAATGACTCGACACATGTGCATAGTCATCTCTCTATTACGTGTCAACAGTTTTGCCATCTCTGGATCACAAGGATGTGAATGATCCAAGCACACCTTCGATATAATCCAAAGACCCTCCTTATTCAACCTAATAGAAATCCTTGCAGGGCAATTGTAGTTGGTTCTAGGGTTGGTCTTTTCTATTGGTGAAACTCTAGACTTGCGTTTTCCCTCCCTATTGCAAGTGATCATTTGATTCTTAGGAACCTTATCTTTACCAACTCTTCGGGTAAACCTTATCTTAGTAACAAAACCAACGCGCTTGCCATAATTCTGATAAAATTGATTTGCATCTTCAATGGTTCCAAAACACATGCCAACCTTGGGCACATCCTGTAAAAAAATTAGCATACATCAGATAGTAAATCAAAATCTCATTAAAGTAGGTACAAACTATAGTAAGTCATGTGTGCAGAATCTCATTAAACTGGTTGCAAAATGTACAAAAAAGAATGCAAAACAGGACCCTACAACAATAGACTGCATTTGAATGCATCACAAACCCAACCAAAACAAAACAACTACATAAAACACAACACTACCTATTAACTAGCTTAGCCTCACTTTCCTAACCCTTGGAAATTATGTACCTCCAACCCCAAAAAAATCATAGAACATGTTTACTGTTATAGAACAATTACAAATTTGATGCTTCTACTTCTACTTCAGGTTCTTAGCAGCTAAGGTTAGATCAGTTTCATTGAGGATGCATCTTGTCTTATTAACAAGAATGAAGCTACCTATGGAAATTGACAAATCTAAAAGAAAAGATAAAGATTGTGGTGATGTGATTCAGAATCATGAAAGCAGCAATAATAACAACATCATATCAGCAATTGATGATGTTAGTAATAATAGTAAGAAGAAAAAAGATGGATCAAGAGTGTTTTATGGTAGCAGGGCATTCTTCTAAAAACCATTATTCATTACTCAGAAACAACAAACAAGAAACACTAATATTTTTTATATTTTCTGTCTTAGTCATTTCATCAAACAGTTGGTTTGCGTTAATTGTGAATTGTTGCATTATGAAAATCAAAAGCGAATAAGGTATAATTTGAATTCTGTATATTCAATTTAAACTCTGTTATGAAAAAAAAAACAGCATGCTTTGCAAGCTCAGAAATTCATAATCATAATCATCATTGTGTTCATTGATGCACTATGAAAATCATTACAAAAATCATGAAATTAGAAGAGGGAGAAATTGCTTACTTCAATATTCTGTTCTTCTAACACTGATTCCATGATCAACGGAGAAGAAAATATTATCAAAGAGTAAAAGGTGAAGCTTCAAGCTTTGTCAACGAAACTGCGATCGTAGAAGAGCGTATCCGGCTAGCGGTGCTCTGCGGCTAGTTCCTTGGAGAGGAGCGTGAGAGAAAGCCGTTTGGGATAGCGCGTGAGAGAAAGCTGTTTGTGATAGCGCGTGAGAGAGCCCTAGTGTAAAAACGCATGCTGGCTGAATGATGGTTTGATATTGATATATTTGCTGGTCCCTGAGAGTTTCCCAAAAAATAATACATCATCTAATTTATATTTAAATAAATATCATAAGTTGACATATTTTATAAAATTGTATATATATTATTATATATTATTTTTAAATTAAGTTAATTTAATTGAATTATTGAATTGGTTCGAATTCTATAATCTCAAAATAATATAATTAAGTCTCAATTATACATCAAATATATAATTAAATAATCAGTTTTAGCAAGATAATTAGATTATCTATGCCCATAATAAACTAATATCAACTCTAGTTATTCTTCGAACACAACTGAAAAGGAATGAAATCTATATAATCGAAATTAAGAATTTCTTGCTTTTCAAGGTGTCCATTGAATGTGAACAATGGAAACCTTGTCATAGTTGGTACTAAAAACTAAATTAAAATAGAAAGTGTAATGTGATCCTACAAGAAGCAAGCAATCGTTCACAAAATTACAACCAAGTATTTCTTCATTTTGATCGCTCTTTATTTATTTTTTTCACACAACTCATGACCACTATTAGTAGTGTCTACTCACAATTTGCATTCATTGTGAAAATGTTAGGTTGTTTCAGGGTTTACCACCAAACTTGTCTATGATGCTAATTAAAGATTAGAAAAGATACGGGACCAAGTTGCAAATAAATAAATAAATTTGATTAGGGGTTATTTGTGAGTGAATATCCATTTCAGTCTCTTTTAAAGTTTTTTTATTTTAAAGATTACAAAGTCTAATCTCCAATAAAAAAAATACACATTTCGATTCTTGATATTTAATTTTGTGAGATTGATTAACTTTTATGTCAATGATCTCTCTCCAAAATATATTTATGTCACTATTAATTACTAATATATTCTCTATTTATTTTTTATAAGTAAAAATTGTTAGGATTTGGTTGAATTAGTCCCACATTGCTTAGGATAGCAAATGGAGTGGGTGGCCTAGGCTATAAATATGAAGCTAAGTTCTCCATTTGTTTTTGCACCAGTCAGAAACACTTTAAGCTTGTATCTGATTTTTCTTTTCCTCTGTACTCTTTGATTAGAGAGTGTTGTGAGGTGTAGTTAGATATTTGCTTTGAGAGAGTGTGGGTGTACTGGGGTGTCGGTAAGAGAAAGAAGTCTATGTGTTGTAACAATTTTCACATAGTGATATTCTCTGGTTGTCATTTGACAACGGCCGTGATTTTTTCTCCGGTAATTGGAGTTTTCACGTTAAATTCTTGTGTTGTGATTGTGTCTATTTTATTTCTCTGTCAAAGGTGTTTTCTCAAGGGAGAATGGTGTATTATTCCCAACAAGATAATTTAAAAATCATTAATATTTTTTAGTTTATATAGTAAATTTGGCCAATATATTTTACAAAAATAACAAAAAAAATCCTGACAATTACCTTAAAAAATAGTAAAACTCAAAAAAAAAAATTATCAATCCTAGTTGACTCTTAATAGAGAAATCAATAGTTTAACATGTCATGCAAGTTATACTGTTAATACAGAAAGAAAATATTGATAAAGAAACTAATCAATCTCACATAAATAAAGATCAAGAACCGAAAAAAATAATTTTTTTATTGATGACTCGTTATCTTTCGAAGTAATTGTCTAAGACTTGGTTTGATAAAATTTTTCGAAAAAGTGTTTATACTTTTTAAAAGTTCAAACTCCTCATTTTTGTGTTTGATAAATCAAAAAAATCATGTATTTATATTTGTAGTTTTTAAAATATTTAAATACTTTTGAAAACACTTAAGATAGAATTTTTTAAAAATAGTTTGTACTTTTTAAAATTTAAAAAATTAATATAACATCATATGTTAATTAACTTTTAAATTTAATGTTTATATTTATTTAAATTAAAAATTAATTTTTATAAACTACTTTTAAAAAATAAAAAATTTACCAAAGCTCAAACTCATTTAGAATTTTTTTTCGGTGATCCGTTATTCCGTTATCACCAACCCTAACTAATTGTGATTCTGTATGAAGATTAAAACAAGACAGGGACCAAGTTGCAAATAAGCAAAAATGTGATCGGGGGCTATTTTCAAATTATTATTGATAGCTCCGTCGATTCCTTTGCCTAGTGTTCGAGTCGAAGGTAAAGAGCATAGAGAGCTTGCAGAGATTAACAAAACAATAATCTCTCTCTCTCTCTCAAACACACACACACACACTCTTCCACTGAAATCTGGCGCAATTCGGTTGTAGAGAGGAGAAAAGTGTGAAGGGGACCCACCACTTTGTTCCTCAAACGTCTTTCATTTTGGAATTAATTGAACTCTCTTTCTCTCTCTCTATCTCTATATAGCTGGATTATTCTCTCAAACATGGCACCACGGTGATGCGCTTCTCACGTTTCTCTGCTTTTTGTTTTGTTTTTATTATTATTCCCTTTTGAATACACCCTGTTTGGTGCCAAGAACATAGGAAAAGGAAAGTTTTGGTTTTTAACCATTTAGACAATTGTTGCTTTTGTGGGGTGCCCGGTTTTTCATGTTGTATGAGTTTATTTGATCCGGGGCTGCAGGATTTGATCTATTGGTATGTGGGGGTTTTGATTGATTCTCATCAATTTTGGAGGGATACCCATGTGGCAGAACAGAATAGTATGATATGCTTGTTTTTGATCTGGTTTTGCCTTGAAAGGTGAGAATTTTGATGATGCTTTTGAGGTTTGGTTATGTATGTGAAGGCACAAGAAGAGTAGACAGATCTTTTAGATTTGGTTAGATTAGAAACTTAGAATAGAGGAACAAAAATGCAATCTAGGTTGGAGGAAGTGAAGGACCCTTCTGCAGCAAGAATTAGTTCTTCTAGGCCCTTCCCTGTGAGGCTTCTGCAGTTCTTCTTGCTGTTTTTGGTTATAGGCATAGGTGCTTCGTTTCTTAGTATGTACATGATTCGCCATTTCGGTATTCACAATGTTGCTCTGGTGCAATCCACCTTTAGGCCTTGTTTTCAGACACCAGGAACCATAGAGAGTTTCATTATGCCTCCTGTGAATTTGATGCATAAGATGAATGACACTGAACTCTTCTGGAGAGCTTCTTTTGATACGAGGATCAAAGATTATCCGTTTCGAAGAGTTCCTAAGATTGCATTCATGTTCTTGACCAAGGGACCCTTGCCAATGGCACCACTTTGGGAGAAGTTCTTTAAAGGCCATGAGCAGCTGTATTCTATATATGTTCATTCGCTGCCGTCTTATACACCTGATTTTCCGCCATCCTCGGTGTTTTATAGGAGGCATATCCCAAGCCAGGTATGAGCTTGCTTTATCTAATTTCAAACATGTCACATGTTTATGACTGAATGGCATAATGTTAGTCTTTATAATGTAATGCTAGTTATCAATTAGTTATGGACTTAATCACCATTATCTGTTATAAGAGTTTTGTGGTTGTTGCTAATTTTGTCAGACAAATTTTGATTGGTATATAATATAACTATTACTTTTATGTCAAACATAAGATAGGAAATATTGCTTTTTTTGTCAATGAGTTTTTTATTGGAACTATGTAACATGTGGATCTAAGTGTTGCCTTCTTTACTGGAATAAGATACAATTTGGACACAAATCATTTTTCATATTCTTCATTTATGAGTAAGATCATGGTAAGAGGGGAAATCCCTTTGCTTTGTTCTGTTTAATAGAGTTTTCTAAGAGAGTAAACATTCCAGCCACATTATGTTACTCTATCGATATAAAATATACTAGAGAACTGGTCATCTTCCTAAGCACACTATCTTAGACTGGGGGAATTGATCTCCCTCATTATGATGTTGTGGTTGTTGCATTTATGTTTATGCACAAAATTTACTATATGTAGCAATTAGAAACAACATCCCTTTTGTATGATGTGATAGAAGGTCAATTCAACCAGCTAACAAGATTTCTAACAATCTTGATAATGTGTTGGAGGAAAGTGGATAGTGTTGATCTGCACCATTCTTTATTGCAGTCATATTTAAATATTGCATCAATTGCCAAGGAGGGATAGGATTTATCTTGGATTTTTTTTCCTATTTGGTTTATGTGTTATTTCGTTTTCAGAACTTTGCGAAGAAAAAAAGTGAGAAACAGTACAAACAAAATAATCTTGTTCACTTTTTCATTTTATGTTTTCACTCTGCACAAAATGTTGAAAATAGGAAACACTTGAAATGAAAAGAGAAACTTTTGTCATTGTTACTTGGCCAATTTACGAGCTTTCTATACAAGAAAAAGTAGTTCAACTTAGCAATCAAACATGTCAGCTACTCTGCTATTTTATGGTTTTCTTATTATCCTGCAATTTATTTGGAGAACATGCTTCTATAACCATAGGATCATAGAGAGTTTGTCAAGATATTTAAAATCCTTGAAATGTTCCTTTCATAGTGCACTGCTTTCCAATTTTTCGTAATGTTATTTCCAGACCAAGATTAGAAAAATAGAATTCAGGTTGAATATTTTTGTGTTTTTAAGTAATTTCTAAGCAGCTTCTGTCTCCTTCACAGGTGGCAGAGTGGGGAATGATGAGTATGTGTGATGCCGAAAGACGGCTGCTTGCTAACGCATTGCTCGACATCTCAAATGAATGGTTTATCCTTTTATCAGAGTCTTGCATTCCTCTCCAGAACTTCAGCATTATCTACCGATACATATCACGATCATGGTACAGCTTTATGGGAGCAGTTGACGAACCTGGTCCTTACGGGAGAGGACGCTACGAGGACAGCATGGCGCCCGAGATCAACATCAGTGACTGGCGTAAGGGGTCTCAGTGGTTTGAAATCAACCGCAAACTTGCCATTCGAATAGTTGAAGACAGCACTTATTATCCAAAGTTCAGAGACTTCTGTTTGCCGCACAAATGCTATGTTGACGAGCACTATTTCCAGACAATGTTAACCATTACGATGCCTCATCTTTTGGCGAACCGGAGCCTCACTTATGTGGACTGGTCAAGGGGTGGTGCTCATCCGGCTACATTTGGTAAAGACGACATCAAGGAAGATTTCTTCAAGAGAATCTTGGTAGATCAGACATGTATTTACAATGGCCAGCCAACATCCACATGTTTCTTATTTGCCAGAAAGTTTGCTCCTAATGCTTTGGAACCTCTTTTAGATATCGCACCGAGAGTTCTAGGAATTTGAAAAGGAGATCAGTTTTCGTGCGCTACGTTTTACAGTGTCACCCAATTAAATTACAAGAAAGTGAGAAATCGCGACAGGTAGTTATGTATGCCAATGGCCGACACTGTCAGTAGAAACAATGCCTGGCTTCGGCAGCGAATCCTTGAAGCAGTGCTTCTGATTGGAGCATGTTAGTTAGCTATATCAGCTGACTCCATCTTAGTCACATGATTGATCTTTGTATTATTTCTATATGCTGCAGAAATTTTGAGTTACCACTCCAGCCTTTAGGTGTGTAGAACATTGAATCTAAACCACATTTTACACTAGTATTAGTTCAAAATATAGAGTAGTATTTTTATTGGATTACTTATTAACTGAATAAATATCTTAGTTTTCTTTTTTCTTTTTAATTATTTTTGTTAAATATGAATGCTCTATTCTTATACAAGTCTAGCTATGGCTGTTACAATTTCTCCACACAAAATGTTCACCTAATTTTGTGAGAACTGATAAGATGCTTACTGTTACTATAATACAAACATTTTCAGTTATGCATTGGTGTCAAATAGTGATTTTGAGGTGCAACAATAAGATTAAATAATGATATTTAAATAGTGATGAAAATGATCTTGATTTGATATCCAAACAGAGTGTATTTTACAAATAACCCTTAGCCTCACCAACTATGAACTATCAGCTTGATTGCTTTTGTTAGGCACTCCCATTCTTTTCTTTTTTTGATCATGAATCCATCACACTAGACTTCCTATTTTCTAACTCCTAATTGTTGATTATTTTTATAATTTTGATTTTGATGTAATGCATTTTTGTCCTTGTTAAGGTTTGCTTATCATAAAGCCGGCCTCCTTTGTTTATCACGTTTGACTTTCTAATTGCTTCTATGATCTATTTTTATTTGTTGCTTCAGGAAAATTTTATATACATTATTCTCATAGTCATGTGACATGGATTTATAATTAATGTTTTGATTTTATGTTTTATAAATTATGGTTAACTAAGATGCATAGTATGATAGTGACAGAGATGTAAATAAAGCTATTGAAGTTAAAAATTCAGTAAAAATATTTTAATCAAGGCGAAGACTCATATCCAGTTGTTTTCATGTGAAGTTGCTAGTTAAGAACTATTTGATAATTTGACATGTTTAACTAAATTGTTATCTAACGGTTCTCAACTAGCAACTTCACGGGAAGAGAACTGCATGCGAGTTTTCACCTTTAGATAGTCAATAGTAGAGAAGATCTGAATTTAAATGACTTGGACATGATAGCATTAGTTGATAAATTCAACAATATTTCGTTAAAAACAGTAAAAAGTATTTTCTTTGTGTTATTAAAAATGTATGTAAATTGTGTCTATACAATGAATTATTGCTGCATTAATACATGAAGAGAGATCAATGAAAAAAGCCTTTAAATATGAAGAACACATGAAAATTAAATCCTTTACAACTCATCATGCATCTTCATTGACTTTATAATAAGGTGAGTGTGCGCCGGCAAGCCGTTCGTGCGACGCGTTCTGCATTCCAAGCACGAAGTAGTATCCAGGTATAACCTCTTGATAGAACGAGAAGTCTTCGGCTCCCATTGACGGTCGCATCTCATTAAATTTTTGGATGCCAAGAGACTTTGTGGCAATGTCAAGAAAATGCTTGTGCAAGTCACCATTGTTTATGGTTGCAGGGTAGAAAGGTTTCTCTTCTTGAAGGAAGTCTACTGTTGCGTTACACCTATGGACGGTGGCTTGGCCAATAATAACCTAGACACAGACTCAAATGAATCATCCCTAGTCTCCATCAAAAGAATGTGATTGATGTAAAATTATTCTCAGGTTTCTACTTTCTACCAAAGAGTTCAAGGTTTTGAAAGAAATAGTTCATGACATTGCACATATATACTTTTGAAAAAAGGCAGCTCGTGCACAAGCATCTTACGTTAACATAGAGTTCAGGGAAGAACCGCACCTAAAGGGTGATTCGAAGTCGCAACAAAACCAACTAACTTGTTAAAAAGGACTAGAAAGGCTTAGATGCAATGGTAAGTAAGCTACAAAACAAGCCACAAGAATGTAACTAGTCCCCCATATTACTTACAATTTTGTTGAGCAGTGAACTCTTTTGAGGGGAATTATGACATCAAAAATAAAATAGCATCAAGATAGATAGGAAAAATTAATATAAAATTCTCAATGGCATACCTGCTCAATACGCTGCTGCAGTTGCCTGAAGCCTTCTTTTGAAAATGCCCGGAAGGTGCCACCAATCGTGACAGTATCGGGAATAATATTGAAAGCGCTGCCTCCTTCGACTTTTCCTACTGTCACAACCTGCAGGTATACAAGCCTTTCATCATTTTCAATTATCACACCCCAAAAATGCTTGCACATCAGCTAACTCACACACCCATATGCACATAGAAATGAACCACTTCTATGGAAATTTTCATATGCTTAATTTTATAGATTAGCTTTTAAAATTACTCTCAGTTTAAAGACTTTAAGTGGCAAAAAAAATTTCATGCTTGACTTTCTCTATACAGCTTATACCTAAATTGCAATTTCTAGTAATTATTAGAAGTGTAAATCATAAGTTCTCAGTTTGAGTAAAGTGATGAATAGGTGGATTCAAAATATGCATATAATACCTTAGGCTTCCGGCTTAATTAGGCTCCAGTAACATAACTTAAACAAACATTAAGGCCAGAGGCTGAGTGTTTTAACGAGGTATTGATTCGGAATATGGTAACAAATCAACAACAATGTTAGCCAAAAGTGCTTGAAAGGAGGGAAATAAGATGAATTTACCTGGGAGTCAAGAGGATCAGCTTCGCGCGAAATAAGGTGCTGTAAGCTAACAATTACATTAGAAACTGCCAATATGGGGTCTATAGAATGTTGAGGAATAGCTGCATGACCACCCTTTCCACTTATCATTGCTTCAAAGAAACCAGAATTTGCATACATGAGACCAGACCGAGAAGCTACTTCGCCTATTAGAAACTTTCCTGTGATATGCAATCCAAAGATAGCATTAACATTTTCTAAGACTCCGGATTCTACAATTTTCTTAGCCCCTGCACCCCCTTCCTCAGCAGGTTGGAAAACAAGAATAACAGTTCCCTATATATTTAGACAACAAAATAATGAATGATTGAGGAAATCTGGAGAGAGTCTTAGAACAGAGGAAAAGTAAGTTAGCTAATAGAGAAAATCACACTTTTATCTCCTTTTCATTTTGTTTGAGGATCATTGCAGCACCGAGAAGCATAGCAACATGAGCATCATGACCACATGCGTGCATCTTTCCAGGTACTTTACTCTTGTGCTCCCAATCCACCATTTCCTATGTATAGACATTGCAATAAATCAGTGAAATATACAATACATAGACCATGAAATAGGAAACACAGAAAATTACTTGTAAATTTTCCTATTAAACAGCATCACACACATTAGTTCTTGAGGGAAAAAAATCCTAACATGGTTCCTGATAATTAGAAATGTCCATCATAATACTTTTGTTACACAGGTTTTGACAAGTTTAATTCATCTCCATTTTCAAAACATCACATTTTAGTGAACTATTCTAAAATAACACAATCTTGAAAGCTAGTTTTTCTCGTCTTATAAACTCCTCACTGTTCCTTTCTTTCTTCAATGTATGACTAATTTCATACACTACACGTCACACTTGCAACATTAACACTAAGGTGTTCAGTTAGAATTCTTTTTAAGACTAAATTGGAGTATTACTCATGAAATTTTCAACTCACCACAATTATCTTTTAGGAACAAATTTCCAAGTTAGAGTTAAAACCACACATGGTGCAGAGTAAGATATCATGGAGCTAAATTTCAATCATCCAAAACAAAATTCTACTCAAACCTAGATAAAGTTCTAAAATCCAAAACCTTGGAAAAGAGTCATG
>NC_029780.3:4277327-4295571 GCF_000817695.3 Arachis duranensis
GGATTTGAGACCTGTAAAGCAAGAGCATCCATGTCAGCTCTTAGAGCAACAAAAGGAGGTTTTCGAGTTCCAATGTATCCAATGACACCGGTTTCAGCAATTGGATGCTTATATGAAATTCCCAATTTGTCCAACTCTGCTCTTATGACCTCACTGGTCTCAAATTCCTGATACCCCAATTCCGGATTCTCATGAATCTTCCTCCTGATGTTCACCATCCAATCAAAAACCTCAGGACTCTTAGCTGAATCAAGAAACTTGAATTCGGTTGTTGTGGCAGCAATAATAATAAGGAAATAGAAAATAGGGAGTAAGTGGAAGTAGAAGCACTTGAAAGAGGAACACATAGTTTCATAAAGAAATGGGTAACAGGGTCAGAGACACAGAGTGAAGTGGTTCAAGCGACAGAAACTAGAACAGCAGACTTTGTTAGATCATGTGGTCCCTACAGCCGCCTCTTGCAACCGTGTGCAATGTGTTACATTGCCAAACCAAAATCCATATCTATATTCTCAGCAATCTGAATAATCTATTGTCCTTTATAAATTTGGACCAAAAAAAGTTTCTAATAATCATAATTTTTAACTCATTTATTTGTCAAGTAATTAGATAATGAATATTGTCATTTTTATTTTGATAATATCGTTTTTTTTATAAATTTATACAAATCTACGATACAAAAATATTATATATAGTGATATTATAAAAAAAATAAAATTTAATTTAATTTTAATTTCAAGACATGATTAAATCGTTATTTTTAGAAAAATATTCGCCTCCCATACTTAAGTTATTATAAGATTTATTATGATACTTTTTCATAATATAATGAAATCAATGAATTGCTTGAATATCAATTATCAAAATTTTTTCTTATATTTAGAACTTGAAAATTAATAAAATCAGAAATTATTTTTAATATGAAGATGAAGGTAATATTTTGGTTGAATATTGATATTTGAAGTATATTATAATATCGTAGATGTGTAAAATGGGTATTTAATATACAAAATGTGTGTTAGTCAGAATATTAACACGTATCTAATACGCATCTTATTGCCAGAATGATGACACGTGTTTAATATATATTCTGCCTATTAATTCTCTACTTACAAAATTTATCCACATATAATTACACTAAATAATTTTATTTTTAATAAAATACCAATATTTTTTTATATAAAAAAATTAACCCAATAAAATCCTCTTATATTTAGGCATATATTTATAGACAGAAACGGAGCTTAGGTAGGCCAAT
The DNA here is from genome assembly GCF_000817695.3 of Arachis duranensis. Classification (NCBI taxonomy): domain Eukaryota; kingdom Viridiplantae; phylum Streptophyta; class Magnoliopsida; order Fabales; family Fabaceae; genus Arachis; species Arachis duranensis. Next base: position 4,278,586 of record NC_029780.3, read on the forward strand.
GGGCTATGGCCTCCACAAAAATTTTATAAAAAAATAGTTTTCACTTGTTTTAAATATATAAAGTTGTTGTATTAATGTTCATTATTCTCATAAGTCCTTCACAATGCTATTGTCACCATTGGTTCAATTCTTACTTCAACCACATTTTCTTCTTTTAATTTCCATATATTTTTTTTCTCTTTCTTCGAATGAAATCAAATCTTTATTTTTTTTATTTTTATTTATTAATATCTTGATTTCATATTATAATTATAAGTAATATTTTTTAAGTTTATAATTAGAAGGATAAGCTAATTATTTTAAATTATAATGATTTTACTAAATAAAATCTAAAATAATTTGGACAAACAAAAATATAATTCTAAAAGCTATTACGGTAATTATAATTTTTTAATTTATTTAGAATTTATTATAATCCTATAGTTAGAATTTATATAATTGAAAAATAAAAAATTGACATATTTAATTTGAATATAAATATTTTGAAGAAGTATAGGGAGTTAATAGAATATTTGTACAATGTGTATAATGGAGGCTTAGAAAGTATTAGAGATATAATCATTAGTGTTACTTTTTTTATGATATGAGATGTTTATTACTCGGATGGTTATTCTGGATATTATGGGTGATTTTCATTTTGTAATTCATATAGTCCATTATACACATTGTACAAATATTTCATTGGCTTCCTAACAAGACTCAAATATTTTTACATAATTTATATACTTGAATATATAATTGGCTCTCCTATTTTTTTTTTCGAGATCTGCCACTGTTTATAGAACCAATCAATGCACGTATATGATTAATGAACATAAAGCATCATGTCCCAAAAGGTAATTGCTACGGTACGATGATAAATTAATAGGTACCGATACGTTTAAAACATATATAGACAAATAATAATAAGCCATGTGGAATTTATTTTCTACGTCAGCATTTAATTTTTTCTTTTTTAAATATATAATATATCACCACTTTTACTAAAACACCCTTTTAATTAAATAAAAATAAAAAATAAATTGTATTTAATTTTAATAAAAAGACTTAAATATCCTTCTTTTATTTGATTAGACAAAAATACCCTTTTAAATTAATCAAATTATAAAATTCAATTAATCTTAATTTTATAATTTCAAATAATTAAAACAACAAAATAAAAACATATTAAAAAAATAAAAAATTAAAATTGTTCTTCGTCTAGGTTAGAAACCTTCATCCTTCTAAATTCTTCGTCTACGTTAGAAACCTTCATCCTTCTAAATTAAAAACCTTCATCGTTCATGCCTCTAAAAGTTTCGATCTTCTTCATCTTCTTCTCTTCTCTTCCTATCCTCTCTCGCTGCTCTTGGATCTCTCTCACTGCGTCGCACGACGCTATTGTTTTGCTGGGATGCCCTAGTCAATTACCCAACCCAGCAACCTTAGCTCCACACACCGGCTAAACGCGAACCAATCCCTCCCATCACCCTCGAGCTCCTCCTTCCTCTCTCCGTCATCGATCTCACTCCCTCACCTCCGTCCATCTTCCGCCGCCGTCGCCGAAACGAGCTTTGAAGAAGGTGAATCATTGAAGTGCCTTGCGGAAGGGCTTTGGGAATTGACAGTGCTGGTATCACCGTTCTTCTTCCGGGGAACTGCAATGGTGGCTATGAAGGAGGTGATTCCAAGGACAGGCCCGTTCTTTGTGTCGGCGTTCCGGCTAATACCTGCCGGGTTCCTCCTCATCGGGTTCGCTGCTTCAAGGGGAAGACCGTTCCCTTCGGGACTCAATGCCTGGCTCTCAATCTCTCTCTTTGCATTAGTTGATGCAGCTTGCTTTCAGGTCTGTTCATATCTTATGCTCTCAAAAGTTATGAAATTTTCCATGGCAGTATATTTGTTACTTCCTTAGTTTGTTTGTTTAGAATGAAGGGGAATTGAAAGCAATGCTAATTGATTGGAATGCTTTAAGAATTGGCATATTGCATGCTTTGATTCCAGACTCATTCAGTATTGAAATTCAACTCATGATCATCCTTTTGTCTCTGTTCTAAGTCTTCTTCTCACCTTTGTGCCCATCTATATAAATACTGAAAACCTCATCAACTCATTCCAACTTGCCCAAAGCATTTAAAGCAATACACATTTTCTTCTTCTCTTTTTTGTTTCCTTTCATCCCACCCAATTTTGTTTCCTCATTCTTGGGTTCATAGTTAACCATGAAGTTCATAGGGTCAGTGTTAGCGATGACTTTTGCTCTGGTTTTAGCCTCAACCTCAGCATCAGATCCTGATGCTCTTCAAGACCTCCGTGCTGCAGACACTGCATCTGGTATATCTTATATTTCTCTATCTATCTCTTCTCCTTTGATGTTTCTATTCTCTTGTGATATGTGTGTCTAGAACAACAACAACATAATAATCATTATATTTGATCCTTTGGTTTTCTTTCAATTAACTCCAACTAACTCACTATTAGGCCTACCAACTACTTTAATATTGCTTCCTTTTTCATAATATGGTGCACCCACTTGCATATGACTACTAATTAAGGTTTCTTTGTTAACACAACATAAAAAGTTCATTTTTTTTAAGTAGATTAAACATAGCCCAGACCTCAAAAATCATTGGCTGGTTGACATGGGTAGTGTGTGATTAAAAAAACAGGTGTTAAGGTGAATGGATTCACGTGTAAAGACGCTGCAAAAGTGAATGCATCTGATTTCTCATCAAACATATTAGCAAAACCAGGAAATGGGAACTATCTCAGGATCTTACAAGGTGTCTTGGAGATTGGTGGAAGGAACCTTGGTCTCATGAAGATATGGATAAGCTTTTTTGCACAATGTCTGATTTTCAGGTTCCCTAGATTTGTTTACTTTGTCTTATTATTGTTTTTATAATGTTATTATAATTGTTAAAAATGTTACTCATATTTATGGGGTATTCATGCAGGAAGCAGTGAAAAAGGTGCAACCTTCATTAAGAAGAGAGGGCTTCTCATCCGTTCCCAATGTGAAATGGGAAGATGTTGGGGGCCTTGATTGTTTAAAGGAGGAGTTTGAATCCAGTATAATAAGGCCGATAAAATATCCCGAGGTTTATCAGGTATTTTTCCGAAGCACACTTTATTTTCTTGTCCTAAAGTCTAACCTAGAGAAAACTTGCTATTAGATTAAACAAGCTTCCTTGTCCATATAATGGGCTTTCGTATTCTCTGAGTATTGGTTTGATAGCAGTCTCTTAATTCTTGCAGTAATTGCATTTTGTCATTTGAAAAGTGATGAATTGATTTTTGCCTCCCCTCTTTCCGTTGAAAATAGTGGTTAGTTTAATTTCATTGGTTGATGAATGTTATTGGGTTTATCTATTTCAGACATTTGAGGTGGAAAATGAGACGGAAATTTTGCTTTTTGGGCCCCCTGGTTGCGGTAAAACTCTTATTGCCAAAGCTGTTGCCAATGAGGCAGGAGCTAATTTCATTCATATTAAGGTCTATTTAAATACTTCATCTTTTGTTATTGATTTTTGGTTTTGCTTTTGCTTTACTGAAACGTACACTATATCGAATAAACCCTTATTTTAAATTGCTTTTGTTGAATTATTCAGGGGCCTGAACTCTTAAATAAATTTGTTGGAGAAAGTGAGCGAGAAGTTCGACGAGTGTTTAGTCGTGCAAGGGCATGTTCACCCTGTATAGTATTTTTTGACGAGGTTGGTAATTTTATCACTTAATGAATGTTCACTATAATATTTGACACGATTTTATCTGAATTAACTATAAAAGTCATTTCCTGTGTTTTTAATTATTCATTGTTAAGTGCAAGTACCTGTGCTAGAGGGGAGGGAAGCTTTAAACAAGTTATGCGGCTTATCTGTTAACTTATTTTGCTTATACAGAGAGTGCTATTTTGATTACGTTTGTGCAATTTTTTCAGAATGTTGTGTAAGGATCCCAATACTGAGTTAGTTAGAGAAGTTAGTCACTATAAATGAAAGGTAGGAGAATTATTTAGTCTCTTGGGAGAATTTGAGACCAACTCTTGAATTATGGTTTCTTGTATTCTGTTACTTTGATTTGGGAATAATACCTGTTCTTTATTACTATTTTTAATCAATTTTAGGTGGATGCTCTATCAACCAAACGTGATTCGAAAGGTGGATCGGTAGTCGAACCAGTTGTGAACCAGGTCAAACAATTACTAATTATTGGATAAATAATTCTCATGTTGTTATCGTACTACTGATTTAATTCTGTTATTAAAAAATGACACCATTGTTTGCAATTGTAGTTACTTATTGAGCTAAATGGTGGTGACTAGCGCCAAGATGTTTTTGGTATTGGTGCTACAAATAGGTAAAATTTTGTTCACCATACCTAATTAGTTATTTTTCTTCCCATCTCATTGCACTGAAGTAAACTTCTCATTTTCCAGGCCCGATGTGATGGATGAGGCTCTCCTGACTTGAGACTATGTTACTCTTACTCTTAAGGTATGTTGTACAAGAAAAGTGATTTCTTGCACACTTGCTTTTCTGATGCACAAAGACTGATAGTATTTCTTTATTTCCTATAACTTTAAGCAATCAATTTCTGGGAAGCAGCCAGTTCAACTGTTAAGATGAAAGATGATTAGCCAGCTTCTCTCAGATACCGCACGTCTCCATTCATGAGCTTCAGCAACTTTCTGCTGATGAGCAGACTAATACCCTCCTCGGATTCTTGTCCGTCTCGTCCGAACATTTTGTTCAGCAGTGTTTCCGGAACACCAACACCATCATGTGTTATGCTGCAAAGATAGCAAAAACAATCAGTGAACCACTTAAGTAGTAGTTAGATGATCACATGTGGGAATGTCACAAGTTTCTTGTTCCCATAAAGTTGAGGTACAACAAAGGAATATATAGTATGCATGGAACAATTACCTTATCTCCAAGTAAGCCAAATGAACTGATTTGCCTAATTGATCTTTCGTTAAAGAGGCTGCAACAACAACTTGACCTCTGGTTGGCGTAAAATTGATGCAACTCAATAAGAAGTCAGCCAAGACTTGCTGCAGCCTACGACTATCACCATATAAGGTTTCTGTCATGATTTGCTCTGTGACTTCGTTGATTATATGGATACCCATTGCCTTGCTCTTTGTCATGACCTGACTAAGGCAGGCAACAAAAACTTGATGCAGAGTGAATTCAACCATTTCCAAATTCAACCATAACCATAATTCAACCAAATCATATGAAGCCATATAGTAAATTCAATCCAGAATTGTGACAATGCTTTTATTTTGAATCAACAGCAGCAAAACAATAATTCACCAAAACAAATACAACAGGTTGGATCTAAACATCAATCTCAGTCAAATTAATAAATTAAACAATTGAATTTATAATTCAATCTTCAGTAGAATTAATTCAATATGAACAGAATGAATTGAAATAAAAATTCAAAACATTAATATCTCAAAATTCAGCATAATCATCAATAATACATCATATGCATGTTCAGAATAAATTTGAAATTTCAGAGGGATAGAGTAGGGAAATAGAATCAGGAAGTGTTAGAGATCAGACCTGAGAGGGTTGAAGGCTTGAAGCAGAGAAGAAGACACTTGAAACTTGAGATCTGATCTATTGGATAATAATGAACCTAACTTCCAAGAAGGGATCGTAGAAGATGATCAGCAGCCCCATTAACCTGTCATTGATAATAAGAATAACCAAGGTCAGATATGTACTAGTAGACCATTATCAACAAGCTTGAGAGAGAATAAAACCTTCCAGGATGGTGAGTCAAAAGCCAAGAAGACAGCTTCTTTAAATCGATCCTTATAGCGGAGTATTGCCGGACCGCCAAAAGTGATGCCAACTGATAATATTTTTAATTGATAAACTCTTATAAACTGATAAACAAAACCAGTCATTTACCATCCAAAGGAAATGCTCAAGTAGGGCTAGTTCGAACTACACATAGATTCAATCCATGCCCTGAATTTCACAAACACTAAAGTAATGCATCAAAGCAAAACTCCATGAAAAGAAACATATCAATAGCATCACAGTCACATTAATCGCATTATTTGACTTTTCTAAAGTCAAAACCAATCCAAAACATATTAAGATACATAAACAGCATACAGACAGAAAATTCACAATCACCTTCTTATGCAAGGAAACAGGCAAGCATTGTTTATAAGCCTAAACCAGTACAAGTCATGTGATGATAAATAAATATTTGAGCCTTAATCATTTAAAGAATCTTTACAACTCATGAAACAGCTTGAGTTATATGAGAAAGTGGCAAGAAATCTAATTTTGTTAACCAAAATATTTAACTTCTTGGCAGTTATTTCTCTCAATAACTGCATAGAACTGCTATAAAGCTTTCTTTGACATGAAGCCAGCAGAGAATGTGATAAGTAAATAAGTCAATTGGAACTTCAAATTGCATAAATTAAAAATATAATATATAGATTATAACTCTATGGCTTTTTGTTGTTGATGACATCATTCAAAAGTCCAGACCATGTATTGCTATCACGGGGTCCACTAGAATACGACGAGACATGCGAAAACTGAGGATATGATGTAATTCCGGCAGTAGAAGGATATTGGTTGAAGTACGCCATGCCATTTGGAACAGGATGAAAAGGAATAGGGAGGACTCCACCATAAGGTTGATAAGGAAGGACCACTGGATAATGATGCATAGGATATTGTGGCAATCCTGGTATCTTGGTTGTGGCTGCATCTGGAACTTCGGTCGCTTCTATTCCTGATGTGTTGGTCTTATCTTTTAATGTCTCTTCACTTAGACTGATTTCTTCGGTCTAAACATAAATCACAATTTTTAAATAATTACGATACAGAATTTATGCAAAGTCTTTGTCTCACTCGCCCTTAAACTCTCGGTTGCACTTATGGTATTGGATTAATATAATTTAAATTCAAACTAATACTTTAATTTTCCTTCTTGAATTATCTAATATAAATTATTAGATATGCAAAATGTTACCTTCTGTCGATTTTTTTTGCCATTTGCTCTAATCTTCGGTGTCTCTGTCAATTTAGATACAGACTTCTTGCTTCCACAACCCTTGAATTTTTTGTAACAGAATAATAAGAAATAATATAAGCACTACGAGAATAATATGTTGCAAATTTGAATTGAAATGACAATAAATTTGATAGATGGTATAACATGGACAAGTGCTTACTTTAAAATTATTTTTATTGTGCACGGGTGTATTTTCTACTGATTTTGTGTTCTGAGAGGGAGTCTGTTTATTGGCATCACATTCTTCAACCTGCTAAAAAAAATTTTAAAAATTGCTCAAAATATAGCATTATTTAATAGTTCTGCGAAAGACACTAAAATAATAGGTAAGCATAAAGTATATCCTTAAGCAAGGCATTATATTAATACCATTGGTTCATCTTCAGCATTTGAGTATTCGACGAGTGAGTCCCCCTTGAGGAGTAATGGACATGTCTTGATGAGATGCCTGCTTGACTTACAATGTGAACATCTTCGCCTCTTTTGGCCTTTTGGAGCCTTTCTTGGAGCCCCTTTTGACTTCACAACAGCTGAATCACCTATTAGCACTAACAATCTGACATGGGAGAAAGCCTCACTTGTGCATCACTTTTATTTTGCACCTTCAAAATTAACTTAAGTAACTCACCTGAGATTTTTCTAGAGTCGGCTGAATTTTTTGAAGAAATATGACAAAGCTTCCAACAAATTGATGTCATTGCACCGCATCTAAGTGTAGGCACTATATCATCAGCGGAGTCTTGCTCGCCAATTGAGCATATAAAATCACTCTTTGCATCTCTTGTCTATCTTTTTAGGATAAGAGATGTAGGGACGCATTTTGCATTGCGATGCTTCAAGACCCCAAGGATGTGGGAGCACAGTAATCCACGAGTCTCAAATAGCCTGTACTCACACGCAAACAGGTCCTTGTCTTTATTGTAAGATACTTTAAATTGTCATTGCTGATTAAAATACTCACTCGTGTTGTACTCAACAATGTCTCCACTATTTGGGTATTCAGTCACATTTAAGGCACCTGCTGCTTCTATCTCATCTTTCACAAGTTTGAAAATATTTCTAGTATAAAGTTCAGCAGCTTGTTTCTCAAAATTTTTCAAACACGTAGTCAAAACGGGAAACTTATAAAAGGTTTCAAAGTCAACAGTAAGATGGTTGTTTCGGTAATGCCTTAGTACTTCACTAAATTTATGCATGAATTCAAGGAGACTGGTTTTACTGTCAACATAGTTCTTCAATAATGAATGAATTCCCTCACACTGTGATGTAGTTCTTATGCGGCCAAAGAAGTGCTCCCTCAAATATGCGGTATCCCACTTCATTTTGTCATTATAAATGCCTTGGACCCATTCATTCTCGGCAAGTTCATATTTGGATATGATCTCGCTCCATCTGCATCCTTGTACCATGATTAACCTGAAAAATATAAGTATTTTAGGTTACCAACAAAACCATACACATTAGCAATTGAAGTACTATTTTTTTTAGCAAAAGAAAATTACATTTATTGTATAACTATACGTCTTCCTGTAATTTGTCATCCAGGTTGCCACCCATACCCCACAATCATTACTGTGTTAAATAAGACGCGGTTAGCTTATGCAGATAGAAATTTGAAAAAGAAAAACACAAATACAGATATTCCTTACGAGTCAGAAGCTTGTTCTCCTGTTTCTAGCATATCCACAAATGCAAAATCAAGTATCCTTGGCCTGAACGGAGTGTTGTATTTATAGAACGAGTCATACTTGAGCATATCTTCTAGATATTTTGCCTATTTATATAGGAAAAAAAATAAATAAAGGACGGTATTTGAAACCTAAAAAAATGTTATAAAAGTGAAAATAGGGAAAGTTAATTTACTAGCTTTACTATACTCGATCTCTTCTGCTCTTTATTTGTAGCAATCGGTAGGGAGTCTAGCAGAATTGTTTGATGATTGCACAAATCAAAAACAACCAGTACCAATGTCTGTTGTTCTCGTTGACAGGTAAAAAAATCTAGTACCAACTTTCACGTATTAGAATATTACTAGATACAATTTTTTTTTAAAAAGGTATAGATCAGTTCATAAAGATAAATGCCATTAAATAATAAAAAAAATTAAAAATACAATAAATCATATACCTTTTTTAGACCTTCATCAACTTTTCCCATAAATTCTTTTTGATAATATTTCAACAGAACTTCAATTTTGGTATCACATTGCAGTAAGAATTGCTGAATTTAATAGTTAAGGGCTAAGTCAGTAACACGAATTAAGTAATAAGATAAAATAAATAAAAACGATAACAAGCCTGAAAAAGACATTACGTACCGAAAACACAGCTGGCAAATACCAGTTTGTTTGACATCCCATTTCTTTTTCCTGCATGGTTAGCATAATAGCCACCAAATCCAACACCTATGTGGTAAAATAAATATATTAGAAATTAAAGTATGCTAGACATAGTAGTTTAATTATGCACTTACATCCCCATGTACCCATTCCTTGGGAATTAATGACTTGAAATTGTCACGAGTTCCGCTAAATTTGTTTGTTGTCGCCAATACCTCATCACTACAAATACGAATCACATTAATATTGAACTATTTTTTAAATTTTTAGTAGATAGATAATGAGATATTTAACCTTCTTTTATTTGGTGCAAACACATAGGTTGCCATTTTAATATCTAAGTCATCCAAATCCATATATGCAGGAGGCTTAAATAAAACCGGGATCCACTGCAAAAAAATAAAAAAAAATTGGTGAGATCACTAAGTTATGTAACCGTAGAGGATTCATGCGAATGCTCGTGATATGAGAACTTACAGATGGCCATTCAATTCTCCGTTTATTGTGCTCGATGTTTTTCTGGTTTAGAGTAGGCATGCTAATAGAATATCCACTTGGTGTACTCTTTTTTAAGAGTGCCTTTTGCTCCTCAGTTAGAGATTTGTGTGAGGTCCCTGGTGGAATTTTTTTATTTTTTGAAAAGTTGTCTTTAATTGAGGCCGCATTCACACCACCCTTATTTTCAGACAAATGTGAATTCCAAACAATTCTTCTCTTGGCCGTAGATATCTTCTTATCGCGTACACTTGTCTGTTTTGATGCCTTTTTATTTGTACCAGAGTCAGACTGATGATGTTGTGGAGACTTTAGCAGTTTAAAAATTTCATCTGTATCTCTTGAATTAGTAGATTGAAAAGGATATAAGAGAGTAGGAGGCTGGAAATTTGTGACAGTTGGAACTACAATAAATGATGGTGGGAATATGTTGTATAGTGATGGATGCATGGTTGTCGGATATTGGTTAGAATATACTGCACCAGTATAAAAACCAGGGTACATAGAATACAAAAATTGGGGTATGTGAGGTGTACGGTTCAAGTACGAATAATGTAAGAGTTGGCTATCAATAGCATTAATGCCAACATCTCTTGTGTCTCTCTTATTCTCGCTACGTTGAGGTGATCCTGATAATTCTCGCTTACCCATATCAAACACTAAAGCATATATGTAACACAATTAGAATTATGATGTGATTATAATTTGCTATTGATATGCTGAATAGTGTTTTTATATATAGAATAAAATTTTGTTTGTTTATTCTTTATTATTGAAAAATATCTTTCAAACGATTTTATTGTTTTATATATATATCATATATCTCACCGCCGGTCTGAACTCTGAAGGAACCGACTCAACCAAGGGAGTAGGAACAGGACAGATACAGACCCGCCACCCGCGAACTCGCCGTTGCCACGAACTCGCCGTTGCCGCGCAGTCGAACTCGCCGTTCCAGCGCCGTCGCCCTCGCCCAGTCGCCATTGCTTTTCCGATCGAACTCGCCGTTGCCTCGCCCTTCTACTCTGTGACTCTGTCAAACAGGTAAGCTCCAGTTCTATAATCTGCTTCTGCTCTGTTCTGCACTTGAAGTTTAATGATTGTTCTGTCAATGCATTACACCTGCTCTGTTCTGCATTGCACTTGTAAGTTGTAAACTTATTTTTTTTCTGCACTTCTTGCTGACTTGCTGTTAACGTCAGAGACAAACAGAATTTTGTCCTTCATTTTTTATCACTATTTTTAGCACTTGCTGCATTTAACTTTCATTGACAGGCTTTAATGGTGTATCTCTGTATTTTCCCCCCCTAAAGGGCATATCTCTTAGATTCCCACGGCTAGTTCGAGTTCGACCTGACAAAACACCCGAGCAGGCCTCATCATCTAAGCAGGTAAAGTATAATCTTCAGTTCTTCACAAGTTCTTACATAAACTTGTAGCATCATTGTTGGGTGCATTAGGTCAATGACAAAATTAATTAATTAGATAATTACTGTGGTTAATTAGTTTTCATAATCTGTTGTCCTGTTGGGAACAATGCTTTGTGATTGAGCTTGTTTAGTCAACTTAAGACTTATGTGCGCAAGGTTTTGAGCATTTCTCATGTTCATTATCTGACTATAATAATAGTAACTGGGAAATGGAAACATTACTCGCCAAGGAGGACTCCCCCGCCGAATACTCAAATGCTGAAGATGAACCAATGGTATTAATATAATGCCTTGCTTAAGGATATACTTTATGCTTACCTATTATTTTAGTGTCTTTCGCAGAACTATTAAATAATGCTATATTTTGAGCAATTTTTAAAATTTTTTTTAGCAGGTTGAAGAATGTGATGCCAATAAACGGACTCCCTCTCATAACACAAAATCAGTAGAAAATACACCCGTGCACAATAAAAATAATTTTAAAGTAAGCACTTGTCCATGTTATACCATCTATCAAATTTATTGTCATTTCAATTCAAATTTGCAACATATTATTCTCGTAGTGCTTATATTATTTCTTATTATTCTGTTACAAAAAATTCAAGGGTTATGGAAGCAAGAAGTCTGTATCTAAATTGACAGAGACACCGAAGATTAGAGCAAATGGCAAAAAAAATCGACAGAAGGTAACATTTTGCATATCTAATAATTTAGATTAGATAATTCAAGAAGGAAAATTAAAGTATTAGTTTGAATTTAGATTATATTAATCCAATACCATAAGTGCAACCGAGAGTTTAATGGCAAGTGAGACAAACACTTTGCATAAATTCTGTATTGTAATTATTTAAAAATTGTGATTTATGTTTAGACCGAAGAAATCAGTCTAAGTGAAGAGACATTAAAAGCTAAGACCAACACATCAGGAATAGAAGCGACTGAAGTTCCAGATGCAGCCACAACCAAGATACCAGGATTGCCACAGTATCCTATGCATCATTATCCAGTGGTCCTTCCTTATCAACCTTATGGTGGAGTCCTCCCTATTCCTTTTCATCCTGTTCCAAATGGTATGGCGTACTTCAACCAATATCCTTCTACTGCCGGAATTACATCATATCCTCAGTTTTCGCATGTCTCGTCGTATTCTAGTGGACCCCGTGATAGCAATACATGGGCTGGACTTTTGAATGATGTCATCAACAACAAAAAGCCATAGAGTTATAATCTATATATTATATTTTTAATTTATGCAATTTGAAGTTCCAATTGACTTATTTACTTATCACATTCTCTGCTGGCTTCATGTCAAAGAAAGCTTTATAGCAGTTCTATGCAGTTATTGAGAGAAATAACTGCCAAGAAGTTGAATATTTTGGTTAACAAAGTTAAATTTCTTGCCCCTTTCTCATATAACTCAAGCTGTTTCATGAGTTGTAAAGATTCTTTAAATGATTAAGGCTCAAATATTTATTTATCATCACATGACTTGTACTGGTTTAGGCTTATAAACAATGCTTGCTGTTTCCTTGCATAAGAAGGTGGTTGTGAATTTTCTGTCTGTATGCTGTTTATGTATCTTAATATGTTTTGGATTGGTTTTGACTTTAGAAAAGTCAAATAATGCGATTAATGTGACTGTGATGCTATTGATATGTTTCTTTTCATGGAGTTTTGCTTTGATGCATTACTTTAGTGTTTGTGAAATTCAGGGCATGGATTGAATCTATGTGTAGTTCGAACTAGCCCTACTTGAGCATTTTCTTTTCATTGCAGACTTTTCAGATAGTCAAGGAGTTAAGGAATCTCTGCAGGAAGGTAGTTTGGACTCAAGTACCAGTGTGGAACGGGACGGCAAAGATGATCCAAAATTTTCAGGGTCTTCCAAGGAAAGTGATTTTAATGGTAAGAACTTTGATGATAGGTTTAAATCACATGTTCTCTTAGTTTTACGGCTCAGTAAAATACTTGTGCCTGAAAATTTGAAAATTAGAGGAAACTTATTCTTTAGGTTGTGAATGATTATATAGATTGTGAGATTAGTGGAATGAATTTTATTCACTTCATCCGTGCACATTGAATTGGATTTGTTCAACTTAGTACTAGTCATTAGAACTTTTATAGAAAGGTTTCAGACTTTCAGCCCTACAATTTTGTCTTAATTTGTCACTTAGTATTTTCATTCTGTGGCTCAATAGTGTGTGATAATTCATTTCACAGATGCGGTTGAGAGTCAGTTAACTGTTGAGTCAAGGGATGGCAGTCAAAATCAGCACACTAAAATTTTGCAAGGTGAAAGGGTTGAATAGGAAAACTTACCAGAATTGCAAGATCAATTGTCAGGATCCACTGCGACATCATTATCTGATTTCATTGCAGATTTACGAGCCAAAGATTGGTTAAGGACAAAGGGCATCCTCTGCTTTATGAAGCATACTCAGGGCTAATTCGTAAGCACCCTAATGTGTACTTGATAGTTGCCGGCTCTGGACCGTGGACGAATCGCTACAAGGATTTAGGGAGGCAAGTTCTTGTTCTAGGATCAATGGATCCATCCATGTTAAGAGCATTTTACAATGCTATTGACATATTTGTTAATCCTACATTAAGGCCACAAGGGCTTGATCTTACTCTAATGGAGGCAATGATGAGTGAGAAGCCACTTTTGGCATCAAGGTTTCCAAGGATCAAAGGTACTATTGTGGTTGATGATGAATTTGGCTTTATGTTTTCTCCCAATGTTGAGTCCCTATTAGAGGCAGTTGAGGCAGTGGTGAATGAAGGGAAAGAAACGCTTGCAAGAAGGGGAAAGGCATGCCGTGAATATGCAAATTCTATGTTCACAGCTAGAAAGATGGCATTAGCATATGAGAGGCTATTCCTATGCATTAAAAAGGATACATTTTGTTCCTATCCTTGACCAACTTAGATTTGATAGATACTAGTCTTTTTTGTTTACTTTTGTTGTTTTTTTTCTTAATTCTTCTTTCGTTCAGTATTACATGATCATAGTACAAATTAAAAAATGTATCAATTCATATATTGTTCTCATAACTGTAACATCTTGTCTCACACTATGGCTTCCATCTTGGAATACATAACTTCTGTATGATGATTATTTTTGCAGCCAATAAAAAAGAAGCAACAATAGTTTCAGCAATCAAAAAGAGAACTGGCAGTTCATACACATTAACATTGGCATCTTCACTGATACATAAAACAATGAAACTTTTTTCAATACAATGCTAAGAGTTAAGAAACAATTGGTGTTTGTGTTGAAATTCGGTGTCTCTCAAAATGATCATAAGCATGTTTGGTTCTCAAGAACAAGAGCAGACTAGAAACTAGTCCCACAACAGATAAGCATCCCCACGATACAAATGTCCAGAAATAGCATTTCCTTCCCATGCATACCAATGTTTCAGACAATGAGTTCCCTGGTATTGAGTAAGCATTAGAATCATACACCAGAGCAGCAAGAAAACCATAGAGAAGTGACCCAATTGGGATGTTTGTTACGAGGATGTTGTGATTAACGCTCACACTGTTAGGTCCAAAGAGTTCTGATGTAACTGACACCGCGGCTGCAAATATGAATCCAGAGCTTAAGCCAATTATTGCAGTGCCTGCATGAAGTGCTACAGCACTTTCTGGTGAAGCAAGCAAGATGAACGCAATTGGGGTTGGCATAAGCGCAATGGTTAGCCATCCAGTCCTTGCAGAGTAGAACTTACTGCCACACATAAACGATAGTATCATCATAACATGTTACAAGATTCAATTTTAAAAGAAAGACTCAGAAGTGCAATAGTTCCTGAAAAATTCATACACCACAGTATAGACTTCAAACATATACACTTTAGTCCTTATTAAACAATTACCGTTTAATCCTTGAAACATTTTAGTTTAGCTACTTTAGTTCTTAGAAGATTATGGTACATAAATTTTAGTCCTCAAGAAATTTAATTTTTTTGAAAACTAAAATATTATAAAATAGTAATTGTTTAGAGATTATTGTTTTAAAACAAAAATATCTTAAGACTAAAGTTTTATGTGACTAATCTTTAGAGACTAAGTAAAACAAATCTCTTTTGGAGACTAAAGTATAGCTCCAAGAACAAATTTCCATCCCCTACATTGGTCCCCAAAAGCACTGATATAGTATAGAGTATAAAAGGATGAGGAAGTACTTACTTTCTAATATAGTCTGGTGCTGCTGAAAGCAAACGGCCAAAAAAGGAGAAAGATGAGTATAGTGTAACAAGTGTTGAAGTACTTGAGCTCATGTATAAAGATTGTGCTATCTGTCCAAGATTGTTGCTGTAGACAAGACCAATTGTACCTCCACAGAAGTATGCAACATAGTTAAGCCAAAAATCTAACCTTCTAACAAGAACTCCAGTTGGGTGCTCTTCACCCAGCATTGCCAACTGATCCTGCCCAAACACTCTCTCACAACACACATCACTACTTTTAGCACTTTGAGTTCTATACATGGATCCATTCTCATTCATCAAGGTATAACCATCTCCATTGCTGAGAGTGCTGTTTTGGCAAGCAAAGAGTTCTTTATGGAGCTCAAGATCATTAACATGGACAAGAATGAAGCCAGAACCATCAATTCTAATGGTGGAATGAATGGTACGGTGAAACCAGTCTCTGGCATATAGATTGTGAGATTAGTGGAATGAATTTTATTCACTTCATCCGTGCACATTAAATCAAACACAGCCTTCTTCAATGAATTATCAGAATCATTAACAATGGAGTCATTCACAGTAAAAACAGTAAGATTCACACATTAATTAACACTTATTCAACAATTATTCAACCCATAACAAGTTCACAAATTAACTAACAACAATTATTCAATAATTGTTATAAAAAAAATTACCTAGAAGCTAGAAGCCCTAGAACAGAGCAGAGCAGATCCTGAGCAAGAGGGGGACAAGGGCACGACCGAAGGGATGACAGGTGGAACAGAGATAGCGCCGGCGACGATAGAACAGATCTGCTCGACAGAAAAAGGAGGCGAGCCCGGCGACGATGGAACCGAGCTGCGCGACGGTGCTTTCAAAGCCGAAACAATAGCTGCACGATGGTGCACGATACCGACGGTGGCTTCGAAGCTCGTTTCGGCGACGGCGGCGGCAGATGGACGGAGGTGAGGGAGTGAGATCGATGACGGAGAGAGGAAGGAGGAGCTCGAGGGTGATAGGAGGGATGGGTTCGCGCCGTTGTGTGGAGCTAAGGTTGCTGGGTTGGGTAATTGGTTAGGGCATTCCAACAAAACGACGGCGTTTTGCGTGCTACGCATACTGAGACGGATGAGAGAGATCCAGGAGCAGAGAGAGAGATAGAAAGAGAGGATAGGAAGAGGAGAGAAGAAGACGAAGAAGACTGAAAACTTTCAGATGTTTTATTTTTTTATTTTTTTAATATGTTTAACACAGACGAAGAATAGTTTTGATTTTTGGTTTTTTTAATATGTTTTTGTTTTGTTGTTTTAATTATTTGAAATTATAAAATTAGAATTAGTTAAATTTTAAAATCTGATTAATTTAAAAGGGTATTTTTGTCTAATCAAATAAAAAAAGAATGTTTAAATCTTTTTATTAAAATTAAAAAAAATTTATTTTTTATTTTTATTTAATTAAAAGGGTGTTTTAGTAAAAGTGATGATAT
>NC_029780.3:4295577-4300093 GCF_000817695.3 Arachis duranensis
AAAAAATTAAATGCTGACGTGGAAAATAAATTCCACTTATTTAATTGTTATTTGTCCACATTTTAAACGTATCGGTACGTATTAATTTATCATCGTACCGTAGCCATCACCGTCCCAAAATACTATGTTTGAACCATTGTATTTGTTTAAATCATTGTGTCGTATAATATTCGAATTAATTAAATAACATATCCTCTTAAAATACAATTTCAAGTTTAAAACGATTAGTCACAAACGGTTACACTTAATAATCGTAACATTCTAATTAACTTTTATAAAATATCTCATAATAATTTTCTAAGTAATTAAGGAAATTAAATAAAATAGTTGAACATATATGTAGATTCTTTATTAAACATAAAGCTAATAATAAACCAATAAATTAAATAACCGTAACATTCTAATTAATTTTTAATAGAAATTTATGTGCAGTTATATTTATATAGAAAGGAGTCACTCATATAAAGACGTTTAAAACGTCTTTTTAAAAAACGTTGTAATTAAAATTTAACTTATATAATCGATCAAACTGTGTTATTTTTGTGAAAATTAGACCAAACAAACTGATTTGACTGAAAAATCGATAAATCAAATTTTGATTCGATCTAAATTAATATTCTTTTTTTTATAGAAAATAGCTATAATATTCTTATTATAAAAAATAACTAAAATATTTTTATTATATATTAATTTTAAAAATTCTAAATTCTAATTCAATGATGGCATAGATAGAAGAGAAAGATTAGGATTTAGAGTTTTTAAAATATATAATAGAAATATTTTAAGTCATTTTTCATAATAGGGGTATTATAGCCATCTTCTATAAAAAAAATTAAAATAGATCGATTTAAGATTTGATTTATTGATTTTTCGGTCAAATCAGTTTGTTTGGTCTAATTTTGACAAAAATAACACAATTTGATCAATTATATAGGTTAAATTTTAATTATTAAAAAACCGTCTTTAAAAAAAAGACGTTTTAAGCGTTTTTACGTGAGTGTTCCGCATAAAATTAATAGTTGAGAATTATTATATAACAATTTAGTCAAATTTATTAAATTATTTAACGATTTTTAACTATCCACTTCACATAAAAATTATCTAACAATAATTTTGAGTAAAGTATCGTTTTTGTCCCCAATGTTTGGGGTAAATCCTATTTATGCCCCTAACGGTTAAATCATCTTATTTGTATCCCTAACGTTTATAAAAGTGATTCAATGTTATTCTACTATCAATTATACTAACAAATCATATTATATTTTTCAATTATTCTCACTTTGATGTATTCATTCTCGATTAGGTCTCACTTGGATGTGTTCGATTTTAATATTATACCCACTATTTGTGTTTAGATTCAATTATGTCCCTAGAAAAGTGAATTATGTAAATGTTGTAGGAATTACTTTCAACTTTTGATGAGCTATTTTTCGGAGTGGATCATCGATTCTATTCCAGACATTTGAATTCTAACTTCAAGAACAGATTTTTAAAACTCAAACTAAAACGTTCATGACGTGTAATTAACGTCAAGATAACATTGAATCACTTTTACAAACGTTAGGGATACAAATAGAACGATTTAAACGTTAGGAACACAAATAAAATTTACCCTAAACGTTGGGAATAAAAACGACACTTTACTCCAATAATTTTTTAAGTAATTAAGGCAATAAAATAGTAGGACATATAAATTCTTTATTAAATATAGAACTAATAATAAGCCAATAAATAACATATTAATTGGCTTTATTAAAATTGCTAACAATCTATAACTCATCATGATATTTCCCTCCCACCTTGTTGGCTCCATCATGGTTTAGAAGATAAGTAGTAGCTAAGGAAGCATGAAGTGCAGCACCATAGGCTAAAGCATCTTCATTCACTGTGAAATGTGGTGAGTGCAACGTTGCAAGTGGTTCACCGGAGTGACTTTTCATTCCAAGCATGAAGAAGTAACCAGGTAAAGCTTCTTGATAGAATGAGAAGTCTTCGGATACTGTCACAGGTTGCATCTCATGAACATTCTCGCTTCCAACAACATTCTTGGCCACTTCAAGAAAATGCTCATGTAACTTGTCGTCGTTTATGGTTGCCGGATACAACGGTTTCTTATCTTCATGGAAGTCGACCTCCGCTGTGCACCTATGGACTGCCGCTTGTCCGGTGATAACCTATCAAATCATATTAAACAATTTAGTTAAAGGAAAAAATTTAAATGCATTCAACTTCACGGAAAATTAATAGTTGAGAGTCGTTAAAATTATTTGGCTAAATTTTCATATATAATGGTAGTCAATTATCAATATCAACTTTACATGAAGTTGACTGAATTTGAATTTTTATCTTTGGTTAAATATATAAAACAGTGCTTCGTGTGAATATAAATACGTTTAAATTCATTTTTTTAAAAAATATATTTTATTAAAAAATATCAATAATATATTATTTAATATATTTTATAATAAATAAATATAAAATAAAATAAATTTAAATTATTTGAACTGATTATTTTTTTGTTTCTCCAACAAACCGTATGCACCTGGTGAATGCGGTCCTTCAAACGCGTGATGCTTTCGGGGGAAAAAGCTCGGAAGGTTCCTCCAATAGTAACAGAATCTGGAATAACGTTGAATGCACCATCTCCATGGAAATTAGTAACCGTAACTACCTGGGGATCAAGAGGATCGGCTTCACGAGAAACAAGTTGTTGCAAGCTGACAACAGCACTAGAAGCTGCTAAAACGGGATCAATGGCGAAGTGAGGCATAGCTGCATGGCCTCCCTTTCCATGTATAGTTGCATCAAACATTCCACTTCCTGCCATTAATGGACCAGCCTTAGATGCCACGTGTCCTACGGGTAATTCATGTGCCGGCGCCACGTGTAATCCAAAGATGGCAGAGACTTTGTCTAGTACTCCTGCCTCTAAGATTCTCTTTGCCCCTGCTCCTCCTTCCTCTGCTGGTTGAAAAACAAGAACAACTGTGCCCTATATATATATACTCATGAATTTGTCAGAAGATGGAGAATAACGATGCCATGAAAATTGGAAGAATATACGGGTAAAGTTGTTAGAAACTCAGTTAGAGGCAACTTCACGTAAAGTTGATAGTTGAGAGCTGTTAAATAAAAATTTAGTCAAATTAGTTAAATCATCTAATAGTTGTCAACTATTGGTAAAGTTTCACACAAAATTGTTTTAATTTCTAGCAAATGTTATAAATAAAAAAAAATTATCAAATTTGTTAATTTATATATAAATATATATAGATTATTTAATTTTTAAATAATAATTTCGTATGAATATAAGTACAAGTGAGTATTGACTATTGAGCTTGTAAATAGTGACAAAACTCAGGAACCAAAACGTGGGACATAGCCCCTCTCTCTCTCACGTACACATATAATTGATATTTGTTTTTAGATTTTATTTTTATTTATTGAACGTAATTTTAATATAAATTTATTTATTTTTATTTTTCAAAGAATAATTTCCTAAGTACTAATAAGTTAATTATAATAAAAAGTTAAAGCTAAAAACATTCTATCCTTTTTTATATGTGTGAATATTGTTCACAAATAATACTGAAATATAGAGTAATAATAATGACTAACAAGCTCTCAAAATATATAGTATTATATTTGTAGAATTTTTGTATCGGATGAATTACTTTTCAATAATGAAAAACTAATATATTAGTCTATAATTTTTTTAAAAAAAATCAGGTATATTAGTGTGTAAAAACTAAAAATTAATATAATAAAAAAGATATTATTTTTTGTGTATCTTTGAAATGTTAGATAACTTAGCCAGCTAGCCTTTCTATCAAACTTTTTTTAAATCCCCCAAACAAAATCAAAGACCATTAATTTTTGTCATTTTTAAAAAAATATTACAAACTAATCTTTCATTTTATTTTATTAAATACTTATATTTCAAATATTTAAAAGGTTAAATAAATATTAGTGAATTTTTCATTAGGGACTTATTTTATCTGCAAAATTTTATAAAAAAAAAACATATTTAAGAGTTTACTATATAGTAAACATATTATATTTATTTTTTTCTCTCTTAGTTTAATAATAATAATTTTTTATTTAAACTTATGTCACTGTCATTATGGGAAACTAATATAAATCATCTAATTAAAAATGGTAATTAAGAAACAAATCGTACTTTAATCTGATCTTCATGGTGTTTGAGAATCTTTGCAGCACCAAGGACCATAGCAGTGTGAGCATCATGACCACAAGCATGCATCTTTCCATCTACTTTACTCTTGTGCTCCCACTCCACCATTTCCTAATTTTCCATATATAGCATTAATAGCAACAAGTCAGTGACATGTAACTAACTTTCATCTGAGCAATAATATGTATTCAATTAATAAATATTTTTTAATTATTATTTTAATTTATGAACAAGAAAAGTACATAAATATATACATATAATATTTGATTGAATTTTCCAGATTTTCATCTTAGCTTCTATCCAACCACATGAAAAATACTC